>NC_080187.1:125597904-125853547 GCF_030028045.1 Hippopotamus amphibius kiboko | reverse complement strand
TCATGGACTCGAGTGCAGGCCTTGGTGGCTGGAGAGACTGCAGCTCCTCTGGAGGCTCAGTGGCAATTGGCACACCCCTCCAAGGAAATGAGGCTAGTGTGATGAGCTCTTTCCAAAGAATGGCAAGCAGCCTGCTCCTTTCAATGAGACACACGTGTGGGGAGAGATGCTTGGCAGCAGAGAAGAAGCAAGAGGGCAGCCAGGGAGGGATTTGCACACAGCTTGAAGTCCCCAGACCTCCTGATTCGAAACCAGGGAATGCCAGCTCTGCCTGTCAGGCCCCATTCCCTAGTGGGCACCCAGATTCAGGATCTGCCCTTTCCCAGCTATGAAACCACACCCAGGCTGCACCCTGAGCCCTGCCAAGTTGGAACTTTGCTCGCCAGGTGGGCTGAATGGCATGACTGTGTCAGGGGAAAGAAGGACCTAGGAGGCCTTCCGGGAGCTGCCACGACATAGCAGTGCTCAGGAAAAGGCAGTCTCCTTTCTGTAGGCCGGATGCACACTGGAGTTTCCGCTTGAGGCAAGGAAGCTCAGCTAGGTGATCCCTGGCTGAAGGCAAAGCAGAGAGTTTTTCAGTGGAGCGCTGGCCCCATCTGCTGGCCGACAAGCATGGGAGGAGAAACCTCGCTGCAAATGAGTTCCTGAAGTGCTTTCCAAGCAGGAGGCAGCATGGCTGCAATAGTTTAGAAAGTCCTGCTTAGGACTACCCTCTGGCAACAGGGTGGGTGCCAAGGGCATGTGGGTTGGAGGGTGCTCAGAAGTCGCAGGGGAGGCTTTGGGCACCCGGTGCTCTCTGATGGAAAACACTGCAGGCTCCGAGCATCCATGAATTCCTGCAAGGCTTTGGAGTGGGAAAGCTGTGCTTAGCAGAAGGCTCCCTGCCAAGTGCTGCAGGCCTTTGTGGATGCTGAAGCAGCAGCTGCCTTGAGGCTGCTGGTCCAGGGGCGTGTGTGCCCAGGTCCGGAGTGCTGTAGGAGGAGCTCCTAGCAAGGGGCGAGCAAGCACCTTGTTTCCTTGGCATAGACTGGCCTGTGCACCCTGAGGCCTGCAGACGTGCAGACAGCGCAGGCAGCAAGGGCTTGTGGCAGGCAGATAAGGGGCAGCAGGCGTCTCACTTGAAAGTGGGCTCATGACTCTCTTGTTCTCCGGCCCCTGTGGGCCGTGTGCAAGCACAGCCTCTGGACCTGCAGCTTCTGAGCAGTGCAAGAGACACACAGGAAACCCCCAGGTGCCTTCTCTAGTGAACGGTGTTCCATCAAGGTCCTGCTTGCTGGCAGGGGCTAGGCCAGCACAGGTCCTAGGGAGGCCAGGCTGAGGCTGGGATGGGTCCCGACCTAGCAGTGCTCAGGGCAAGCCTGGGACTGGAGGCCAGGCTGCAGGCTCATTCCAGCTTGGGCCTGGTGCAGAAAGCCTTCAGCTAGGACTTCCATGGGGTATAGTCAGCACAGTGGTTTTTGCCTGAAATCCATGTTCCTCACTCGGAGCCCCCTGCCTTTCAGCACACACTCCTAGAAGTGTGTTCCTGAGGCAGTTGGACAGTTGGGGAAGTGGAGGCTCTCCCAGCATGGGAGGTCTGCCTAGAACCCTTGCTCTGGCTGCAAAGAGGATTCCCTGCACCTCTGGCGCTGGGGTGAGAATTTCTGCACACAGGAGACACTTGGCACACACAGTGTTTCCCCATGGAAAGCACTGTGAGGAAGAATCTCTGCCAGGGATGCATGGCACTCTCCCATCGAAGCCCTCCATGCAGCAAGCTGTCATGGACTCGAGTGCAGGCCTTGGTGGCTGGAGAGACTGCAGCTCCTCTGGAGGCTCCAGGGCAATTGGCACACCCCTCAAGGAAATGAGGCTTGTGGGATGAGCACTTTGCAAAGAATTGCAAGCAGCCTGCTCCTTTTGATGAGACACATGTGTGGGGAGAGAGACTTGACAGCAGAGAAGAAGCAAGAGGGCAATGAGGGATTGGATTTGCATGCAGCTTGGAGGCTCCATATCTCCTGCTTCGCAAGCAGGGAGTGCCAGGTCTGCCCATCATGCTCCATTACCAGCTGGGCACCCAGTTTCAGGATCTGCCCTTTCCCAGCCATGAAACCACACCCAGACTGCACCCTGAGCCCTGCCAAGGGGGACCCTTGCCGCCAGGTGGGCTGAATTGCATGACTGTGTCAGGGGAGAGAAGGCCCTAGGAGGCCTTCAGGGAACTGCCTCAACATAGCCCCGCTCAGGAAAGGCACTCCTCTTTCTGTGACCGGATGCACAATGGAGTATCTGCTTGAGGCAAAGAAGCTCAGCTAGGCGATCCCTGGCTGAAGGCAAAGCAGAGAGTTTTTCGGTGGAGCGCTGGCACCATCTGCCGGCGACAAGCATGGAAGGAGAATCCTCACTCCAAATGAGGTCCTGAGGAGCTTTCCAAGCAGCAGGCAGGCTGCCTCCAGAAGCTTAGAGAGTCCTGCTTCGGACTATCCTCCGGCAACAGAGTGGGTGCCAAGGGCATGTGGGTTGGAGGGTGCTCGGAAGCTGCAGGGGAGGTTTTCAGCATCCAGTGCTCTCCGATGGAACACACTGCAGGCGCGAGCATCCATGAACTCCTGCAAGGCTTTGGAGTGGGAAAGCTGTGTGCTTAGCAGAGGGCTCCCTGCCAAATGCTGCAGGCCTATGTGGATGGCGAAGCTGCAGCTGTCTTGCAGTCTGCTTGTCAGAGGTGCGTGTGCCCTGGTCCAGAGTGCTGTAGGAGGAGCTCCTAGCAACGGGAGAGCAAGCACCTTGTTTCCTTGGCATAGAATGGCCTGTGCACACAGAGGCCTGTCAGCAGTGAAGACAACGCAGGCAGCAAGAGGGGTGGCAGGCAGCTAAGTGGCGGCAGGCGTCCTGCTTGAAAGTGGGGTCATGACTGTTTTGTCCTCAGGCCCCAGTGTCCACGTGCACACACTGCCTCTGGACCTGCAGCTTCCGAGCAGTGCAAGAGAAACACAAGCAACACCCTGGGGCCTTCTCGAATGAACGGTGCTCCATCGAGGTCCTGCTGGCTGGCAGTGGCCTAGGCCAGCAAAGGCCCTAGGGAGGTCAGGCTGAGGCTGGGATGGTTCCTGACCTAGCAGTGCCCAGGGCAAGCCTGGGACTGGAGGCCAGGCTGCAGGCTCATTCCAGCTTGGGCCTGGTGCAGAGAGCCTTCAGCTAAGACTTCCATGGGGAATGGTATGCGTAGTGATTTTTGCCTGCAATCCTCGTTCCTAACTCTCGCCAAACAGCCTGTTAGCCCACACTTGCTAGACGTGTGTTCCTGAGGCAGTTGACAATAGGGCAAGTGGAGGCTCACCCAGCATGGGACGCCTGCCTTGAACATTGCCCTGGGTGCAAAGAGGATTCCCTGCACCTCTGGCACTGGGGAGAGCATTTCTGCACACAGGAGACACTTGGCAAACACAGTTTCTCCCCTCGGAAAGTACTGTGAGAAAGAGTCGCCATCCCGGATGCATGGCACTCTCCCTTCGAAGCCCTCCATGCAGCAGGCTTTCATGGACTCGGCTGCAGGCTTTGGTAGCTGGAGACACTGCAGCTCCTCTGGAGGCTCAGGGGCAATTGGCACACCCTCCAAGGAAATGAGGCTAGTGTGATGAGCTCTTTCCAAAGAATGGCAAGCAGCCTGCTCCTTTCAATGAGACACACGTGTGGGGAGAGATGCTTGGCAGCAGAGAAGAAGCAAGAGGGCAGCCAGGGAGGGATTTGCACACAGCTTGAAGTCCCCAGACCTCCTGATTCGAAACCAGGGAATGCCAGCTCTGCCTGTCAGGCCCCATTCCCTAGTGGGCACCCAGATTCAGGATCTGCCCTTTCCCAGCTATGAAACCACACCCAGGCTGCACCCTGAGCCTGCCAAGTTGGAACTTGCTCGCCAGGTGGGCTGAATGGCATGACTGTGTCAGGGGAAAGAAGGACCTAGGAGGCCTTCCGGGAGCTGCCACGACATAGCAGTGCTCAGGAAAAAGGCAGTCTCCTTTCTGTAGGCCGGATGCACACTGGAGTTTCCGCTTGAGGCAAGGAAGCTCAGCTAGGTGATCCCTGGCTGAAGGCAAAGCAGAGAGTTTTTCAGTGGAGCGCTGGCCCCATCTGCTGGCCGACAAGCATGGAGGAGAAACCTCGCTGCAAATGAGTTCCTGAAGTGCTTTCCAAGCAGGAGGCAGCATGGCTGCAATAGTTTAGAAAGTCCTGCTTAGGACTACCCTCTGGCAACAGGGTGGGTGCCAAGGGCATGTGGGTTGGAGGGTGCTCAGAAGTCGCAGGGGAGGCTTTGGGCACCCGGTGCTCTCTGATGGAAAACACTGCAGGCCCGAGCATCCATGAATTCCTGCAAGGCTTTGGAGTGGGAAAGCTGTGCTTAGCAGAAGGCTCCCTGCCAAGTGCTGCAGGCCTTTGTGGATGCTGAAGCAGCAGCTGCCTTGAGGCTGCTGGTCCAGGGGCGTGTGTGCCCAGGTCCGGAGTGCTGTAGGAGGAGCTCCTAGCAAGGGGGCGAGCAAGCACCTTGTTTCCTTGGCATAGACTGCCTGTGCACCCTGAGGCCTGCAGACGTGCAGACAGCGCAGGCAGCAAGGGCTTGTGGCAGGCAGATAAGGGGCAGCAGGCGTCTCACTTGAAAGTGGGCTCATGACTCTCTTGTTCTCCGGCCCCTGTGGCCGTGTGCAAGCACAGCCTCTGGACCTGCAGCTTCTGAGCAGTGCAAGAGACACACAGGAAACACCCAGGTGCCTTCTCTAGTGAACGGTGTTCCATCAAGGTCTGCTTGCTGGCAGGGGCCTAGGCCAGCACAGGTCCTAGGGAGGCCAGGCTGAGGCTGGGATGGGTCCCGACCTAGCAGTGCTCAGGGCAAGCCTGGACTGGAGGCCAGGCTGCAGGCTCATTCCAGCTTGGGCCTGGTGCAGAAAGCCTTCAGCTAGGACTTCCATGGGGTATAGTCAGCACAGTGGTTTTTGCCTGAAATCCATGTTCCTCACTCGGAGCCCCTGCCTTTCAGCACACACTCCCTAGAAGTGTGTTCTGAGGCAGTTGGACAGTTGGGGAAGTGGAGGCTCTCCCAGCATGGGAGGTCTGCCTAGAACCTTGCTCTGGCTGCAAAGAGGATTCCCTGCACCTCTGGCGCTGGGGTGAGATTTTCTGCACACAGGAGACACTTGGCACACACAGTGTTTCCCCATGGAAAGCACTGTGAGGAAGAATCTCTGCCAGGGATGCATGGCACTCTCCCATCGAAGCCCTCATGCAGCAAGCTGTCATGGACTCGAGTGCAGGCCTTGGTGGCTGGAGAGACTGCAGCTCCTCTGGAGGCTCCAGGGCAATTGGCACACCCCTCCAAGGAAATGAGGCTTGTGGGATGAGCACTTGCAAAGAATTGCAAGCAGCCTGCTCCTTTTGATGAGACACATGTGTGGGGAGAGAGACTTGACAGCAGAGAAGAAGCAAGAGGGCAATGAGGGATTGGATTTGCATGCAGCTTGGAGGCTCCATATCTCCTGCTTCGCAAGCAGGGAGTGCCAGGTCTGCCCATCATGCTCCGTTACCAGCTGGGCACCCAGTTTCAGGATCTGCCCTTTCCCAGCCATGAAACCACACCAGGCTGCACCCTGAGCCCTGCCAAGGGGGACCCTTGCCCCGCCAGGTGGGCTGAATTGCATGACTGTGTCAGGGGAGAGAAGGC
Organism: Hippopotamus amphibius kiboko; assembly: GCF_030028045.1. NCBI lineage: Eukaryota > Metazoa > Chordata > Mammalia > Artiodactyla > Hippopotamidae > Hippopotamus > Hippopotamus amphibius. Next base: position 125,847,855 of record NC_080187.1, on the reverse strand, counting down.
CCTAGGAGGCCTCAGGGAACTGCCTCAACATAGCCCCGCTCAGGAAAGGCACTCCTCTTTCTGTGACCGGATGCACAATGGAGTATCTGCTTGAGGCAAAGAAGCTCAGCTAGGCGATCCCTGGCTGAAGGCAAAGCAGAGAGTTTTTCGGTGGAGCGCTGGCACCATCTGCCGGCCGACAAGCATGGAAGGAGAATCCTCACTCCAAATGAGGTCCTGAGGAGCTTTCCAAGCAGCAGGCAGGCTGCCTCCAGAAGCTTAGAGAGTCCTGCTTCGGACTATCCTCCGGCAACAGAGTGGGTGCCAAGGGCATGTGGGTTGGAGGGTGCTCGGAAGCTGCAGGGGAGGTTTTCAGCATCCAGTGCTCTCCGATGGAACACACTGCAGGCGCGAGCATCCATGAACTCCTGCAAGGCTTTGGAGTGGGAAAGCTGTGCTTAGCAGAGGGCTCCCTGCCAAATGCTGCAGGCCTATGTGGATGGCGAAGCTGCAGCTGTCTTGCAGTCTGCTTGTCCAGAGGTGCGTGTGCCCTGGTCCAGAGTGCTGTAGGAGGAGCTCCTAGCAACGGGAGAGCAAGCACCTTGTTTCCTTGGCATAGAATGGCCTGTGCACACAGAGGCCTGTCAGCAGTGAAGACAACGCAGGCAGCAAGAGGGGTGGCAGGCAGCTAAGTGGCGGCAGGCGTCCTGCTTGAAAGTGGGGTCATGACTGTTTTGTCCTCAGGCCCCAGTGTCCACGTGCACACACTGCCTCTGGACCTGCAGCTTCCGAGCAGTGCAAGAGAAACACAAGCAACACCCTGGGGCCTTCTCGAATGAACGGTGCTCCATCGAGGTCCTGCTGGCTGGCAGTGGCCTAGGCCAGCAAAGGCCCTAGGGAGGCCACGCTGAGGCTGGGATGGTTCCTGACCTAGCAGTGCCCAGGGCAAGCCTGGGACTGGAGGCCAGGCTGCAGGCTCATTCCAGCTTGGGCCTGGTGCAGAGAGCCTTCAGCTAAGACTTCCATGGGGAATGGTATGCGTAGTGATTTTTGCCTGCAATCCTCGTTCCTAACTCTCGCCAAACAGCCTGTTAGCCCACACTTGCTAGACGTGTGTTCCTGAGGCAGTTGGACAATAGGGCAAGTGGAGGCTCACCCAGCATGGGACGCCTGCCTTGAACATTGCCCTGGGTGCAAAGAGGATTCCCTGCACCTCTGGCACTGGGGAGAGCATTTCTGCACACAGGAGACACTTGGCAAACACAGTTTCTCCCCTCGGAAAGTACTGTGAGAAAGAGTCGCCATCCCGGATGCATGGCACTCTCCTTCGAAGCCCTCCATGCAGCAGGCTTTCATGGACTCGGCTGCAGGCTTTGGTAGCTGGAGACACTGCAGCTCCTCTGGAGGCTCAGGGGCAATTGGCACACCCCTCCAAGGAAATGAGGCTAGTGTGATGAGCTCTTCCAAAGAATGGCAAGCAGCCTGCTCCTTTCAATGAGACACACGTGTGGGGAGAGATGCTTGGCAGCAGCAGAAGAGAGCAAGAGGGCAGCCAGGGAGGGATTTGCACACAGCTTGAAGTCCCCAGACCTCCTGATTCGAAACCAGGGAATGCCAGCTCTGCCTGTCAGGCCCCATTCCCTAGTGGGCACCCAGATTCAGGATCTGCCCTTTCCCAGCTATGAAACCACACCCAGGCTGCACCCTGAGCCCTGCCAAGTTGGAACTTTGCTCGCCAGGTGGGCTGAATGGCATGACTGTGTCAGGGGAAAGAAGGACCTAGGAGGCCTTCCGGGAGCTGCCACGACATAGCAGTGCTCAGGAAAAGGCAGTCTCCTTTCTGTAGGCCGGATGCACACTGGAGTTTCCGCTTGAGGCAAGGAAGCTCAGCTAGGTGATCCTGGCTGAAGGCAAAGCAGAGAGTTTTTTCAGTGGAGCGCTGGCCCCATCTGCTGGCCGACAAGCATGGAGGAGAAACCTCGCTGCAAATGAGTTCCTGAAGTGCTTTCCAAGCAGGAGGCAGCATGGCTGCAATAGTTTAGAAAGTCCTGCTTAGGACTACCCTCTGGCAAGAGGGTGGGGTGCCAAGGGCATGTGGGTTGGAGGGTGCTCAGAAGTCGCAGGGGAGGCTTTGGGCACCCGGTGCTCTCTGATGGAAAACACTGCAGGCCCGAGCATCCATGAATTCCTGCAAGGCTTTGGAGTGGGAAAGCTGTGCTTAGCAGAAGGCTCCCTGCCAAGTGCTGCAGGCCTTTGTGGATGCTGAAGCAGCAGCTGCCTTGAGGCTGCTGGTCCAGGGGCGTGTGTGCCCAGGTCCGGAGTGCTGTAGGAGGAGCTCCTAGCAAGGGGCGAGCAAGCACCTTGTTTCCTTGGCATAGACTGGCCTGTGCACCCTGAGGCCTGCAGACGTGCAGACAGCGCAGGCAGCAAGGGCTTGTGGCAGGCAGATAAGGGGCAGCAGGCGTCTCACTTGAAAGTGGGCTCATGACTCTCTTGTTCTCCGGCCCCTGTGGCCGTGTGCAAGCACAGCCTCTGGACCTGCAGCTTCTGAGCAGTGCAAGAGACACACAGGTAAACACCCAGGTGCCTTCTCTAGTGAACGGTGTTCCATCAAGGTCCTGCTTGCTGGCAGGGGCCTAGGCCAGCACAGGTCCTAGGGAGGCCAGGCTGAGGCTGGGATGGGTCCCGACCTAGCAGTGCTCAGGGCAAGCCTGGGACTGGAGGCCAGGCTGCAGGCTCATTCCAGCTTGGGCCTGGTGCAGAAAGCCTTCAGCTAGGACTTCCATGGGGTATAGTCAGCACAGTGGTTTTTGCCTGAAATCCATGTTCCTCACTCGGAGCCCCCTGCCTTTCAGCACACACTCCCTAGAAGTGTGTTCCTGAGGCAGTTGGACAGTTGGGGAAGTGGAGGCTCTCCCAGCATGGGAGGTCTGCCTAGAACCTTGCTCTGGCTGCAAAGAGGATTCCCTGCACCTCTGGCGCTGGGGTGAGAATTTCTGCACACAGGAGACACTTGGCACACACAGTGTTTCCCCATGGAAAGCACTGTGAGGAAGAATCTCTGCCAGGGATGCATGGCACTCTCCCATCGAAGCCCTCCATGCAGCAAGCTGTCATGGACTCGAGTGCAGGCCTTGGTGGCTGGAGAGACTGCAGCTCCTCTGGAGGCTCCAGGGCAATTGGCACACCCCTCCAAGGAAATGAGGCTTGTGGGATGAGCACTTTGCAAAGAATTGCAAGCAGCCTGCTCCTTTTGATGAGACACATGTGTGGGGAGAGAGACTTGACAGCAGAGAAGAAGCAAGAGGGCAATGAGGGATTGGATTTGCATGCAGCTTGGAGGCTCCATATCTCCTGCTTCGCAAGCAGGGAGTGCCAGGTCTGCCCATCATGCTCCATTACCAGCTGGGCACCCAGTTTCAGGATCTGCCCTTTCCCAGCCATGAAACCACACCCAGGCTGCACCCTGAGCCCTGCCAAGGGGGACCCTTGCCCGCCAGGTGGCTGAATTGCATGACTGTGTCAGGGGAGAGAAGGCCCTAGGAGGCCTTCAGGGAACTGCCTCAACATAGCCCCGCTCAGGAAAGGCACTCCTCTTTCTGTGACCGGATGCACAATGGAGTATCTGCTTGAGGCAAAGAAGCTCAGCTAGGCGATCCCTGGCTGAAGGCAAAGCAGAGAGTTTTTCGGTGGAGCGCTGGCACCATCTGCCGGCCGACAAGCATGGAAGGAGAATCCTCACTCCAAATGAGGTCCTGAGGAGCTTTCCAAGCAGCAGGCAGGCTGCCTCCAGAAGCTTAGAGAGTCCTGCTTCGGACTATCCTCCGGCAACAGAGTGGGTGCCAAGGGCATGTGGGTTGGAGGGTGCTCGGAAGCTGCAGGGGAGGTTTTCAGCATCCAGTGCTCTCCGATGGAACACACTGCAGGCGCGAGCATCCATGAACTCCTGCAAGGCTTTGGAGTGGGAAAGCTGTGCTTAGCAGAGGGCTCCCTGCCAAATGCTGCAGGCCTATGTGGATGGCGAAGCTGCAGCTGTCTTGCAGTCTGCTTGTCCAGAGGTGCGTGTGCCCTGGTCCAGAGTGCTGTAGGAGGAGCTCCTAGCAACGGGAGAGCAAGCACCTTGTTTCCTTGGCATAGAATGGCCTGTGCACACAGAGGCCTGTCAGCAGTGAAGACAACGCAGGCAGCAAGAGGGGTGGCAGGCAGCTAAGTGGCGGCAGGCGTCCTGCTTGAAAGTGGGGTCATGACTGTTTTGTCCTCAGGCCCCAGTGTCCACGTGCACACACTGCCTCTGACCTGCAGCTTCCGAGCAGTGCAAGAGAAACACAAGCAACACCCTGGGGCCTTCTCGAATGAACGGTGCTCCATCGAGGTCCTGCTGGCTGGCAGTGGCCTAGGCCAGCAAAGGCCCTAGGGAGGCCAGGCTGAGGCTGGGATGGTTCCTGACCTAGCAGTGCCCAGGGCAAGCCTGGGACTGGAGGCCAGGCTGCAGCTCATTCCAGCTTGGCCTGGTGCAGAGAGCCTTCAGCTAAGGCTTCCATGGGGAATGGTATGCGTAGTGATTTTTGCCTGCAATCCTCGTTCCTAACTCTCGCCTAAACAGCCTGTTAGCCCACACTTGCTAGACGTGTGTTCCTGAGGCAGTTGGACAATAGGGCAAGTGGAGGCTCACCCAGCATGGGACGCCTGCCTTGAACATTGCCCTGGGTGCAAAGAGGATTCCCTGCACCTCTGGCACTGGGAGAGCATTTCTGCACACAGGAGACACTTGGCAAACACAGTTTCTCCCCTCGGAAAGTACTGTGAGAAAGAGTCGCCATCCCGGATGCATGGCACTCTCCCTTCGAAGCCCTCCATGCAGCAGGCTTTCATGGACTCGGCTGCAGGCTTTGGTAGCTGGAGACACTGCAGCTCCTCTGGAGGCTCAGGGGCAATTGGCACACCCCTCCAAGGAAATGAGGCTAGTGTGATGAGCTCTTTCCAAAGAATGGCAAGCAGCCTGCTCCTTTCAATGAGACACACGTGTGGGGAGAGATGCTTGGCAGCAGAGAAGAAGCAAGAGGGCAGCCAGGGAGGGATTTGCACACAGCTTGAAGTCCCCAGACCTCCTGATTCGAAACCAGGAATGCCAGCTCTGCCTGTCAGGCCCCATTCCCTAGTGGGCACCCAGATTCAGGATCTGCCCTTTCCCAGCTATGAAACCACACCCAGGCTGCACCCTGAGCCCTGCCAAGTTGGAACTTTGCTCGCCAGGTGGGCTGAATGGCATGACTGTGTCAGGGGAAAGAAGGACCTAGGAGGCCTTCCGGGAACTGCCACGACATAGCAGTGCTCAGGAAAAAGGCAGTCTCCTTTCTGTAGGCCGGATGCACACTGGAGTTTCCGCTTGAGGCAAGGAAGCTCAGCTAGGTGATCCCTGGCTGAAGGCAAAGCAGAGAGTTTTTTCAGTGGAGCGCTGGCCCCATCTGCTGGCCGACAAGCATAGGAGGAGAAACCTCGCTGCAAATGAGTTCCTGAAGTGCTTTCAAGCAGGAGGCAGCATGGCTCCAATAGTTTAGAAAGTCTTGCTTAGGACTACCCTCTGGCAACAGGGTGGGTGCCAAGGGCATGTGGGTTGGAGGGTGCTCAGAAGTCGCAGGGGAGGCTTTGGGCACCCGGTACTCTCTGATGGAAAACACTGCAGGCCCGAGCATCCATGAATTCCTGCAAGGCTTTGGAGTGGGAAAGCTGTGCTTAGCAGAAGGCTCCCTGCCAAGTGCTGCAGGCCTTTGTGGATGCTGAAGCAGCAGCTGCCTTGCAGGCTGCTGGTCCAGGGGCGTGTGTGCCCAGGTCCAGGGTGCTGTAGGAGGAGCTCCTAGCAAGGGGCGAGCAAGCACCTTGTTTCCTTGGCATAGACTGGCCTGTGCACCCTGAGGCCTGCCAGACGTGCAGACAGCGCAGGCAGCAAGGGCTTGTGGCAGGCAGATAAGGGGCAGCAGGCGTCTCACTTGAAAGTGGGCTAATGACTCTCTTGTTCTCCGGCCCCTGTGGCCGTGTGCAAGCACAGCCTCTGGACCTGCAGCTTCTGAGCAGTGCAAGAGACACACAGGAAACACCCAGGTGCCTTCTCTAGTGAACGGTGTTCCATCAAGGTCCTGCTTGCTGGCAGGGGCCTAGGCCAGCACAGGTCCTAGGGAGGCCAGGCTGAGGCTGGGATGGGTCCCGACCTAGCAGTGCTCAGGGCAAGCCTGGGACTGGAGGCCAGGCTGCAGGCTCATTCCAGCTTGGGCCTGGTGCAGAAAGCCTTCAGCTAGGACTTCCATGGGGTATAGTCAGCACAGTGGTTTTTGCCTGAAATCCATGTTCCTCACTCGGAGCCCCCTGCCTTTCAGCACACACTCCCTAGAAGTGTGTTCCTGAGGCAGTTGGACAGTTGGGGAAGTGGAGGCTCTCCAGCATGGGAGGTCTGCCTAGAACCTTGCTCTGGCTGCAAAGAGGATTCCCTGCACCTCTGGCGCTGGGGTGAGATTTTCTGCACACAGGAGACACTTGGCACACACAGTGTTTCCCATGGAAAGCACTGTGAGGAAGAATCTCTGCCAGGGATGCATGGCACTCTCCCATCGAAGCCCTCCATGCAGCAAGCTGTCATGGACTCGAGTGCAGGCCTTGGTGGCTGGAGAGACTGCAGCTCCTCTGGAGGCTCCGGGGCAATTGGCACACCCCTCCAAGGAAATGAGGCTTGTGGGATGAGCACTTTGCAAAGAATTGCAAGCAGCCTGCTCCTTTTGATGAGACACATGTGTGGGAGAGAGACTTGACAGCAGAGAAGAAGCAAGAGGGCAATGAGGGATTGGATTTGCATGCAGCTTGGAGGCTCCATATCTCCTGCTTCGCAAGCAGGGAGTGCCAGGTCTGCCCATCATGCTCCGTTACCAGCTGGGCACCCAGTTTCAGGATCTGCCCTTTCCCAGCCATGAAACCACACCCAGGCTGCACCCTGAGCCCTGCAAGGGGGACCCTTGCCCGCCAGGTGGGCTGAATTGCATGACTGTGTCAGGGGAGAGAAGGCCCTAGGAGGCCTTCAGGGAACTGCCTCAACATAGCCCCGCTCAGGAAAGGCACTCCTCTTTCTGTGACCGGATGCACAATGGAGTATCTGCTTGAGGCAAAGAAGCTCAGCTAGGCGATCCCTGGCTGAAGGCAAAGCAGAGAGTTTTTCGGTGGAGCGCTGGCACCATCTGCCGGCCGACAAGCATGGAGGAGAATCCTCACTCCAAATGAGGTCCTGAGGAGCTTTCCAAGCAGCAGGCAGGCTGCCTCCAGAAGCTTAGAGAGTCCTGCTTCGGACTATCCTCCGGCAACAGAGTGGGTGCCAAGGGCACGTGGGTTGGAGGGTGCTCGGAAGCTGCAGGGGAGGTTTTCAGCATCCAGTGCTCTCCGATGGAACACACTGCAGGCGCGAGCATCCATGAACTCCTGCAAGGCTTTGGAGTGGGAAAGCTGTGCTTAGCAGAGGGCTCCCTGCCAAATGCTGCAGGCCTATGTGGATGGCGAAGCTGCAGCTGTCTTGCAGTCTGCTTGTCCAGAGGTGCGTGTGCCCTGGTCCAGAGTGCTGTAGGAGGAGCTCCTAGCAACGGGAGAGCAAGCACCTTGTTTCCTTGGCATAGAATGGCCTGTGCACACAGAGGCCTGTCAGCAGTGAAGACAACGCAGGCAGCAAGAGGGGTGGCAGGCAGCTAAGTGGCGGCAGGCGTCCTGCTTGAAAGTGGGGTCATGACTGTTTTGTCCTCAGGCCCCAGTGTCCACGTGCACACACTGCCTCTGGACATGCAGCTTCCGAGCAGTGCAAGAGAAACACAAGCAACACCCTGGGGCCTTCTCGAATGAACGGTGCTCCATCGAGGTCCTGCTGGCTGGCAGTGGCCTAGGCCAGCAAAGGCCCTAGGGAGGCCAGGCTGAGGCTGGGATGGTTCCTGACCTAGCAGTGCCCAGGGCAAGCCTGGGACTGGAGGCCAGGCTGCAGGCTCATTCCAGCTTGGGCCTGGTGCAGAGAGCCTTCAGCTAAGACTTCCATGGGGAATGGTATGCGTAGTGATTTTTGCCTGCAATCCTCGTTCCTAACTCTCGCCAAACAGCCTGTTAGCCCACACTTGCTAGACGTGTGTTTCTGAGGCAGTTGGACAATAGGGCAAGTGGAGGCTCACCCAGCATGGGACGCCTGCCTTGAACATTGCCCTGGGTGCAAAGAGGATTCCCTGCACCTCTGGCACTGGGGAGAGCATTTCTGCACACAGGAGACACTTGGCAAACACAGTTTCTCCCCTCGGAAAGTACTGTGAGAAAGAGTCGCCATCCCGGATGCATGGCACTCTCCCTTCGAAGCCCTCCATGCAGCAGGCTTTCATGGACTCGGCTGCAGGCTTTGGTAGCTGGAGACACTGCAGCTCCTCTGGAGGCTCAGGGGCAATTGGCACACCCCTCCAAGGAAATGAGGCTAGTGTGATGAGCTCTTTCCAAAGAATGGCAAGCAGCCTGCTCCTTTCAATGAGACACACGTGTGGGGAGAGATGCTTGGCAGCAGAGAAGAAGCAAGAGGGCAGCCAGGGAGGGATTTGCACACAGCTTGAAGTCCCCAGACCTCCTGATTCGAAACCAGGGAATGCCAGCTCTGCCTGTCAGGCCCCATTCCCTAGTGGGCACCCAGATTCAGGATCTGCCCTTTCCCAGCTATGAAACCACACCCAGGCTGCACCCTGAGCCCTGCCAAGTTGGAACTTTGCTCGCCAGGTGGGCTGAATGGCATGACTGTGTCAGGGGAAAGAAGGACCTAGGAGGCCTTCCGGGAACTGCCACGACATAGCAGTGCTCAGGAAAAGGCAGTCTGCTTTCTGTAGGCCGGATGCACACTGGAGTTTCCGCTTGAGGCAAGGAAGCTCAGCTAGGTGATCCCTGGCTGAAGGCAAAGCAGAGAGTTTTTCAGTGGAGCGCTGGCCCCATCTGCTGGCCGACAAGCATGGGAGGAGAAACCTCGCTGCAAATGAGTTCCTGAAGTGCTTTCCAAGCAGGAGGCAGCATGGCTCCAATAGTTTAGAAAGTCTTGCTTAGGACTACCCTCTGGCAACAGGGTGGGTGCCAAGGGCATGTGGGTTGGAGGGTGCTCAGAAGTCGCAGGGGAGGCTTTGGGCACCCGGTGCTCTCTGATGGAAAACACTGCAGGCCCGAGCATCCATGAATTCCTGCAAGGCTTTGGAGTGGGAAAGCTGTGCTTAGCAGAAGGCTCCCTGCCAAGTGCTGCAGGCCTTTGTGGATGCTGAAGCAACAGCTGCCTTGCAGGCTGCTGGTCCAGGGGCGTGTGTGCCCAGGTCCGGAGTGCTGTAGGAGGAGCTCCTAGCAAGGGGCGAGCAAGCACCTTGTTTCCTTGGCATAGACTGGCCTGTGCACCCTGAGGCCTGCAGACGTGCAGACAGCGCAGGCAGCAAGGGCTTGTGGCAGGCAGATAAGGGGCAGCAGGCGTCTCACTTGAAAGTGGGCTCATGACTCTCTTGTTCTCCGGCCCCTGTGGCCGTGTGCAAGCACAGCCTCTGGACCTGCAGCTTCTGAGCAGTGCAAGAGACACACAGGAAACACCCAGGTGCCTTCTCTAGTGAACGGTGTTCCATCAAGGTCCTGCTTGCTGGCAGGGGCCTAGGCCAGCACAGGTCCTAGGGAGGCCAGGCTGAGGCTGGGATGGGTCCCGACCTAGCAGTGCTCAGGGCAAGCCTGGGACTGGAGGCCAGGCTGCAGGCTCATTCCAGCTTGGGCCTGGTGCAGAAAGCCTTCAGCTAGGACTTCCATGGGGTATAGTCAGCACAGTGGTTTTTGCCTGAAATCCATGTTCCTCACTCGGAGCCCCCTGCCTTTCAGCACACACTCCCTAGAAGTGTGTTCCTGAGGCAGTTGGACAGTTGGGGAAGTGGAGGCTCTCCCAGCATGGGAGGTCTGCCTAGAACCTTGCTCTGGCTGCAAAGAGGATTCCCTGCACCTCTGGCGCTGGGGTGAGATTTTCTGCACACAGGAGACACTTGGCACACACAGTGTTTCCCCATGGAAAGCACTGTGAGGAAGAATCTCTGCCAGGGATGCATGGCACTCTCCCATCGAAGCCCTCCATGCAGCAAGCTGTCATGGACTCGAGTGCAGGCCTTGGTGGCTGGAGAGACTGCAGCTCCTCTGGAGGCTCCGGGGCAATTGGCACACCCCTCCAAGGAAATGAGGCTTGTGGGATGAGCACTTTGCAAAGAATTGCAAGCAGCCTGCTCCTTTTGATGAGACACATGTGTGGGGAGAGAGACTTGACAGCAGAGAAGAAGCAAGAGGGCAATGAGGGATTGGATTTGCATGCAGCTTGGAGGCTCCATATCTCCTGCTTCGCAAGCAGGGAGTGCCAGGTCTGCCCATCATGCTCCGTTACCAGCTGGGCACCCAGTTTCAGGATCTGCCCTTTCCCAGCCATGAAACCACACCCAGGCTGCACCCTGAGCCCTGCCAAGGGGGACCCTTGCTCGCCAGGTGGGCTGAATTGCATGACTGTGTCAGGGGAGAGAAGGCCCTAGGAGGCCTTCAGGGAACTGCCTCAACATAGCCCCGCTCAGGAAAGGCACTCCTCTTTCTGTGACCGGATGCACAATGGAGTATCTGCTTGAGGCAAAGAAGCTCAGCTAGGCGATCCCTGGCTGAAGGCAAAGCAGAGAGTTTTTCGGTGGAGCGCTGGCACCATCTGCCGGCCGACAAGCATGGAGGAGAATCCTCACTCCAAATGAGGTCCTGAGGAGCTTTCCAAGCAGCAGGCAGGCTGCCTCCAGAAGCTTAGAGAGTCCTGCTTCGGACTATCCTCCGGCAACAGAGTGGGTGCCAAGGGCACGTGGGTTGGAGGGTGCTCGGAAGCTGCAGGGGAGGTTTTCAGCATCCAGTGCTCTCCGATGGAACACACTGCAGGCGCGAGCATCCATGAACTCCTGCAAGGCTTTGGAGTGGGAAAGCTGTGCTTAGCAGAGGGCTCCCTGCCAAATGCTGCAGGCCTATGTGGATGGCGAAGCTGCAGCTGTCTTGCAGTCTGCTTGTCCAGAGGTGCGTGTGCCCTGGTCCAGAGTGCTGTAGGAGGAGCTCCTAGCAACGGGAGAGCAAGCACCTTGTTTCCTTGGCATAGAATGGCCTGTGCACACAGAGGCCTGTCAGCAGTGAAGACAACGCAGGCAGCAAGAGGGGTGGCAGGCAGCTAAGTGGCGGCAGGCGTCCTGCTTGAAAGTGGGGTCATGACTGTTTTGTCCTCAGGCCCCAGTGTCCACGTGCACACACTGCCTCTGGACATGCAGCTTCCGAGCAGTGCAAGAGAAACACAAGCAACACCCTGGGGCCTTCTCGAATGAACGGTGCTCCATCGAGGTCCTGCTGGCTGGCAGTGGCCTAGGCCAGCAAAGGCCCTAGGGAGGCCAGGCTGAGGCTGGGATGGTTCCTGACCTAGCAGTGCCCAGGGCAAGCCTGGGACTGGAGGCCAGGCTGCAGGCTCATTCCAGCTTGGGCCTGGTGCAGAGAGCCTTCAGCTAAGACTTCCATGGGGAATGGTATGCGTAGTGATTTTTGCCTGCAATCCTCGTTCCTAACTCTCGCCAAACAGCCTGTTAGCCCACACTTGCTAGACGTGTGTTTCTGAGGCAGTTGGACAATAGGGCAAGTGGAGGCTCACCCAGCATGGGACGCCTGCCTTGAACATTGCCCTGGGTGCAAAGAGGATTCCCTGCACCTCTGGCACTGGGGAGAGCATTTCTGCACACAGGAGACACTTGGCAAACACAGTTTCTCCCCTCGGAAAGTACTGTGAGAAAGAGTCGCCATCCCGGATGCATGGCACTCTCCCTTCGAAGCCCTCCATGCAGCAGGCTTTCATGGACTCGGCTGCAGGCTTTGGTAGCTGGAGACACTGCAGCTCCTCTGGAGGCTCAGGGGCAATTGGCACACCCCTCCAAGGAAATGAGGCTAGTGTGATGAGCTCTTTCCAAAGAATGGCAAGCAGCCTGCTCCTTTCAATGAGACACACGTGTGGGGAGAGATGCTTGGCAGCAGAGAAGAAGCAAGAGGGCAGCCAGGGAGGGATTTGCACACAGCTTGAAGTCCCCAGACCTCCTGATTCGAAACCAGGGAATGCCAGCTCTGCCTGTCAGGCCCCATTCCCTAGTGGGCACCCAGATTCAGGATCTGCCCTTTCCCAGCTATGAAACCACACCCAGGCTGCACCCTGAGCCCTGCCAAGTTGGAACTTTGCTCGCCAGGTGGGCTGAATGGCATGACTGTGTCAGGGGAAAGAAGGACCTAGGAGGCCTTCCGGGAACTGCCACGACATAGCAGTGCTCAGGAAAAGGCAGTCTGCTTTCTGTAGGCCGGATGCACACTGGAGTTTCCACTTGAGGCAAGGAAGCTCAGCTAGGTGATCCCTGGCTGAAGGCAAAGCAGAGAGTTTTTCAGTGGAGCGCTGGCCCCATCTGCTGGCCGACAAGCATGGGAGGAGAAACCTCGCTGCAAATGAGTTCCTGAAGTGCTTTCCAAGCAGGAGGCAGCATGGCTCCAATAGTTTAGAAAGTCTTGCTTAGGACTACCCTCTGGCAACAGGGTGGGTGCCAAGGGCATGTGGGTTGGAGGGTGCTCAGAAGTCGCAGGGGAGGCTTTGGGCACCCGGTGCTCTCTGATGGAAAACACTGCAGGCCCGAGCATCCATGAATTCCTGCAAGGCTTTGGAGTGGGAAAGCTGTGCTTAGCAGAAGGCTCCCTGCCAAGTGCTGCAGGCCTTTGTGGATGCTGAAGCAACAGCTGCCTTGCAGGCTGCTGGTCCAGGGGCGTGTGTGCCCAGGTCCGGAGTGCTGTAGGAGGAGCTCCTAGCAAGGGGCGAGCAAGCACCTTGTTTCCTTGGCATAGACTGGCCTGTGCACCCTGAGGCCTGCAGACGTGCAGACAGCGCAGGCAGCAAGGGCTTGTGGCAGGCAGATAAGGGGCAGCAGGCGTCTCACTTGAAAGTGGGCTCATGACTCTCTTGTTCTCCGGCCCCTGTGGCCGTGTGCAAGCACAGCCTCTGGACCTGCAGCTTCTGAGCAGTGCAAGAGACACACAGGAAACACCCAGGTGCCTTCTCTAGTGAACGGTGTTCCATCAAGGTCCTGCTTGCTGGCAGGGGCCTAGGCCAGCACAGGTCCTAGGGAGGCCAGGCTGAGGCTGGGATGGGTCCCGACCTAGCAGTGCTCAGGGCAAGCCTGGGACTGGAGGCCAGGCTGCAGGCTCATTCCAGCTTGGGCCTGGTGCAGAAAGCCTTCAGCTAGGACTTCCATGGGGTATAGTCAGCACAGTGGTTTTTGCCTGAAATCCATGTTCCTCACTCGGAGCCCCCTGCCTTTCAGCACACACTCCCTAGAAGTGTGTTCCTGAGGCAGTTGGACAGTTGGGGAAGTGGAGGCTCTCCCAGCATGGGAGGTCTGCCTAGAACCTTGCTCTGGCTGCAAAGAGGATTCCCTGCACCTCTGGCGCTGGGGTGAGATTTTCTGCACACAGGAGACACTTGGCACACACAGTGTTTCCCCATGGAAAGCACTGTGAGGAAGAATCTCTGCCAGGGATGCATGGCACTCTCCCATCGAAGCCCTCCATGCAGCAAGCTGTCATGGACTCGAGTGCAGGCCTTGGTGGCTGGAGAGACTGCAGCTCCTCTGGAGGCTCCGGGGCAATTGGCACACCCCTCCAAGGAAATGAGGCTTGTGGGATGAGCACTTTGCAAAGAATTGCAAGCAGCCTGCTCCTTTTGATGAGACACATGTGTGGGGAGAGAGACTTGACAGCAGAGAAGAAGCAAGAGGGCAATGAGGGATTGGATTTGCATGCAGCTTGGAGGCTCCATATCTCCTGCTTCGCAAGCAGGGAGTGCCAGGTCTGCCCATCATGCTCCGTTACCAGCTGGGCACCCAGTTTCAGGATCTGCCCTTTCCCAGCCATGAAACCACACCCAGGCTGCACCCTGAGCCCTGCCAAGGGGGACCCTTGCTCGCCAGGTGGGCTGAATTGCATGACTGTGTCAGGGGAGAGAAGGCCCTAGGAGGCCTTCAGGGAACTGCCTCAACATAGCCCCGCTCAGGAAAGGCACTCCTCTTTCTGTGACCGGATGCACAATGGAGTATCTGCTTGAGGCAAAGAAGCTCAGCTAGGCGATCCCTGGCTGAAGGCAAAGCAGAGAGTTTTTCGGTGGAGCGCTGGCACCATCTGCCGGCCGACAAGCATGGAAGGAGAATCCTCACTCCAAATGAGGTCCTGAGGAGCTTTCCAAGCAGCAGGCAGGCTGCCTCCAGAAGCTTAGAGAGTCCTGCTTCGGACTATCCTCCGGCAACAGAGTGGGTGCCAAGGGCATGTGGGTTGGAGGGTGCTCGGAAGCTGCAGGGGAGGTTTTCAGCATCCAGTGCTCTCCGATGGAACACACTGCAGGCGCGAGCATCCATGAACTCCTGCAAGGCTTTGGAGTGGGAAAGCTGTGCTTAGCAGAGGGCTCCCTGCCAAATGCTGCAGGCCTATGTGGATGGCGAAGCTGCAGCTGTCTTGCAGTCTGCTTGTCCAGAGGTGCGTGTGCCCTGGTCCAGAGTGCTGTAGGAGGAGCTCCTAGCAACGGGAGAGCAAGCACCTTGTTTCCTTGGCATAGAATGGCCTGTGCACACAGAGGCCTGTCAGCAGTGAAGACAACGCAGGCAGCAAGAGGGGTGGCAGGCAGCTAAGTGGCGGCAGGCGTCCTGCTTGAAAGTGGGGTCATGACTGTTTTGTCCTCAGGCCCCAGTGTCCACGTGCACACACTGCCTCTGGACATGCAGCTTCCGAGCAGTGCAAGAGAAACACAAGCAACACCCTGGGGCCTTCTCGAATGAACGGTGCTCCATCGAGGTCCTGCTGGCTGGCAGTGGCCTAGGCCAGCAAAGGCCCTAGGGAGGCCAGGCTGAGGCTGGGATGGTTCCTGACCTAGCAGTGCCCAGGGCAAGCCTGGGACTGGAGGCCAGGCTGCAGGCTCATTCCAGCTTGGGCCGGGTGCAGAGAGCCTTCAGCTAAGACTTCCATGGGGAATGGTATGCGTAGTGATTTTTGCCTGCAATCCTCGTTCCTAACTCTCGCCAAACAGCCTGTTAGCCCACACTTGCTAGACGTGTGTTCCTGAGGCAGTTGGACAATAGGGCAAGTGGAGGCTCACCCAGCATGGGACGCCTGCCTTGAACATTGCCCTGGGTGCAAAGAGGATTCCCTGCACCTCTGGCACTGGGGAGAGCATTTCTGCACACAGGAGACACTTGGCAAACACAGTTTCTCCCCTCGGAAAGTACTGTGAGAAAGAGTCGCCATCCCGGATGCATGGCACTCTCCCTTCGAAGCCCTCCATGCAGCAGGCTTTCATGGACTCGGCTGCAGGCTTTGGTAGCTGGAGACACTGCAGCTCCTCTGGAGGCTCAGGGGCAATTGGCACACCCCTCCAAGGAAATGAGGCTAGTGTGATGAGCTCTTTCCAAAGAATGGCAAGCAGCCTGCTCCTTTCAATGAGACACACGTGTGGGGAGAGATGCTTGGCAGCAGAGAAGAAGCAAGAGGGCAGCCAGGGAGGGATTTGCACACAGCTTGAAGTCCCCAGACCTCCTGATTCGAAACCAGGGAATGCCAGCTCTGCCTGTCAGGCCCCATTCCCTAGTGGGCACCCAGATTCAGGATCTGCCCTTTCCCAGCTATGAAACCACACCCAGGCTGCACCCTGAGCCCTGCCAAGTTGGAACTTTGCTCGCCAGGTGGGCTGAATGGCATGACTGTGTCAGGGGAAAGAAGGACCTAGGAGGCCTTCCGGGAACTGCCACGACATAGCAGTGCTCAGGAAAAGGCAGTCTCCTTTCTGTAGGCCGGATGCACACTGGAGTTTCCACTTGAGGCAAGGAAGCTCAGCTAGGTGATCCCTGGCTGAAGGCAAAGCAGAGAGTTTTTCAGTGGAGCGCTGGCCCCATCTGCTGGCCGACAAGCATGGGAGGAGAAACCTCGCTGCAAATGAGTTCCTGAAGTGCTTTCCAAGCAGGAGGCAGCATGGCTCCAATAGTTTAGAAAGTCTTGCTTAGGACTACCCTCTGGCAACAGGGTGGGTGCCAAGGGCATGTGGGTTGGAGGGTGCTCAGAAGTCGCAGGGGAGGCTTTGGGCACCCGGTGCTCTCTGATGGAAAACACTGCAGGCCCGAGCATCCATGAATTCCTGCAAGGCTTTGGAGTGGGAAAGCTGTGCTTAGCAGAAGGCTCCCTGCCAAGTGCTGCAGGCCTTTGTGGATGCTGAAGCAGCAGCTGCCTTGCAGGCTGCTGGTCCAGGGGCGTGTGTGCCCAGGTCCGGAGTGCTGTAGGAGGAGCTCCTAGCAAGGGGCGAGCAAGCACCTTGTTTCCTTGGCATAGACTGGCCTGTGCACCCTGAGGCCTGCAGACGTGCAGACAGCGCAGGCAGCAAGGGCTTGTGGCAGGCAGATAAGGGGCAGCAGGCGTCTCACTTGAAAGTGGGCTCATGACTCTCTTGTTCTCCGGCCCCTGTGGCCGTGTGCAAGCACAGCCTCTGGACCTGCAGCTTCTGAGCAGTGCAAGAGACACACAGGAAACACCCAGGTGCCTTCTCTAGTGAACGGTGTTCCATCAAGGTCCTGCTTGCTGGCAGGGGCCTAGGCCAGCACAGGTCCTAGGGAGGCCAGGCTGAGGCTGGGATGGGTCCCGACCTAGCAGTGCTCAGGGCAAGCCTGGGACTGGAGGCCAGGCTGCAGGCTCATTCCAGCTTGGGCCTGGTGCAGAAAGCCTTCAGCTAGGACTTCCATGGGGTATAGTCAGCACAGTGGTTTTTGCCTGAAATCCATGTTCCTCACTCGGAGCCCCCTGCCTTTCAGCACACACTCCCTAGAAGTGTGTTCCTGAGGCAGTTGGACAGTTGGGGAAGTGGAGGCTCTCCCAGCATGGGAGGTCTGCCTAGAACCTTGCTCTGGCTGCAAAGAGGATTCCCTGCACCTCTGGCGCTGGGGTGAGATTTTCTGCACACAGGAGACACTTGGCACACACAGTGTTTCCCCATGGAAAGCACTGTGAGGAAGAATCTCTGCCAGGGATGCATGGCACTCTCCCATCGAAGCCCTCCATGCAGCAAGCTGTCATGGACTCGAGTGCAGGCCTTGGTGGCTGGAGAGACTGCAGCTCCTCTGGAGGCTCCGGGGCAATTGGCACACCCCTCCAAGGAAATGAGGCTTGTGGGATGAGCACTTTGCAAAGAATTGCAAGCAGCCTGCTCCTTTTGATGAGACACATGTGTGGGGAGAGAGACTTGACAGCAGAGAAGAAGCAAGAGGGCAATGAGGGATTGGATTTGCATGCAGCTTGGAGGCTCCATATCTCCTGCTTCGCAAGCAGGGAGTGCCAGGTCTGCCCATCATGCTCCGTTACCAGCTGGGCACCCAGTTTCAGGATCTGCCCTTTCCCAGCCATGAAACCACACCCAGGCTGCACCCTGAGCCCTGCCAAGGGGGACCCTTGCCCGCCAGGTGGGCTGAATTGCATGACTGTGTCAGGGGAGAGAAGGCCCTAGGAGGCCTTCAGGGAACTGCCTCAACATAGCCCCGCTCAGGAAAGGCACTCCTCTTTCTGTGACCGGATGCACAATGGAGTATCTGCTTGAGGCAAAGAAGCTCAGCTAGGCGATCCCTGGCTGAAGGCAAAGCAGAGAGTTTTTCGGTGGAGCGCTGGCACCATCTGCCGGCCGACAAGCATGGAAGGAGAATCCTCACTCCAAATGAGGTCCTGAGGAGCTTTCCAAGCAGCAGGCAGGCTGCCTCCAGAAGCTTAGAGAGTCCTGCTTCGGACTATCCTCCGGCAACAGAGTGGGTGCCAAGGGCATGTGGGTTGGAGGGTGCTCGGAAGCTGCAGGGGAGGTTTTCAGCATCCAGTGCTCTCCGATGGAACACACTGCAGGCGCGAGCATCCATGAACTCCTGCAAGGCTTTGGAGTGGGAAAGCTGTGCTTAGCAGAGGGCTCCCTGCCAAATGCTGCAGGCCTATGTGGATGGCGAAGCTGCAGCTGTCTTGCAGTCTGCTTGTCCAGAGGTGCGTGTGCCCTGGTCCAGAGTGCTGTAGGAGGAGCTCCTAGCAACGGGAGAGCAAGCACCTTGTTTCCTTGGCATAGACTGGCCTGTGCACACAGAGGCCTGTCAGCAGTGAAGACAACGCAGGCAGCAAGAGGGGTGGCGGGCAGCTAAGTGGCGGCAGGCGTCCTGCTTGAAAGTGGGGTCATGACTGTTTTGTCCTCAGGCCCCAGTGTCCACGTGCACACACTGCCTCTGGACCTGCAGCTTCCGAGCAGTGCAAGAGAAACACAAGCAACACCCTGGGGCCTTCTCGAATGAACGGTGCTCCATCGAGGTCCTGCTGGCTGGCAGTGGCCTAGGCCAGCAAAGGCCCTAGGGAGGCCACGCTGAGGCTGGGATGGTTCCTGACCTAGCAGTGCCCAGGGCAAGCCTGGGACTGGAGGCCAGGCTGCAGGCTCATTCCAGCTTGGGCCTGGTGCAGAGAGCCTTCAGCTAAGACTTCCATGGGGAATGGTATGCGTAGTGATTTTTGCCTGCAATCCTCGTTCCTAACTCTCGCCAAACAGCCTGTTAGCCCACACTTGCTAGACGTGTGTTCCTGAGGCAGTTGGACAATAGGGCAAGTGGAGGCTCACCCAGCATGGGACGCCTGCCTTGAACATTGCCCTGGGTGCAAAGAGGATTCCCTGCACCTCTGGCACTGGGGAGAGCATTTCTGCACACAGGAGACACTTGGCAAACACAGTTTCTCCCCTCGGAAAGTACTGTGAGAAAGAGTCGCCATCCCGGATGCATGGCACTCTCCCTTCGAAGCCCTCCATGCAGCAGGCTTTCATGGACTCGGCTGCAGGCTTTGGTAGCTGGAGACACTGCAGCTCCTCTGGAGGCTCAGGGGCAATTGGCACACCCCTCCAAGGAAATGAGGCTAGTGTGATGAGCTCTTTCCAAAGAATGGCAAGCAGCCTGCTCCTTTCAATGAGACACACGTGTGGGGAGAGATGCTTGGCAGCAGAGAAGAAGCAAGAGGGCAGCCAGGGAGGGATTTGCACACAGCTTGAAGTCCCCAGACCTCCTGATTCGAAACCAGGGAATGCCAGCTCTGCCTGTCAGGCCCCATTCCCTAGTGGGCACCCAGATTCAGGATCTGCCCTTTCCCAGCTATGAAACCACACCCAGGCTGCACCCTGAGCCCTGCCAAGTTGGAACTTTGCTCGCCAGGTGGGCTGAATGGCATGACTGTGTCAGGGGAAAGAAGGACCTAGGAGGCCTTCCGGGAACTGCCACGACATAGCAGTGCTCAGGAAAAGGCAGTCTCCTTTCTGTAGGCCGGATGCACACTGGAGTTTCCGCTTGAGGCAAGGAAGCTCAGCTAGGTGATCCCTGGCTGAAGGCAAAGCAGAGAGTTTTTCAGTGGAGCGCTGGCCCCATCTGCTGGCCGACAAGCATAGGAGGAGAAACCTCGCTGCAAATGAGTTCCTGAAGTGCTTTCCAAGCAGGAGGCAGCATGGCTCCAATAGTTTAGAAAGTCTTGCTTAGGACTACCCTCTGGCAACAGGGTGGGTGCCAAGGGCATGTGGGTTGGAGGGTGCTCAGAAGTCGCAGGGGAGGCTTTGGGCACCCGGTACTCTCTGATGGAAAACACTGCAGGCCCGAGCATCCATGAATTCCTGCAAGGCTTTGGAGTGGGAAAGCTGTGCTTAGCAGAAGGCTCCCTGCCAAGTGCTGCAGGCCTTTGTGGATGCTGAAGCAGCAGCTGCCTTGCAGGCTGCTGGTCCAGGGGCGTGTGTGCCCAGGTCCAGGGTGCTGTAGGAGGAGCTCCTAGCAAGGGGCGAGCAAGCACCTTGTTTCCTTGGCATAGACTGGCCTGTGCACCCTGAGGCCTGCCAGACGTGCAGACAGCGCAGGCAGCAAGGGCTTGTGGCAGGCAGATAAGGGGCAGCAGGCGTCTCACTTGAAAGTGGGCTCATGACTCTCTTGTTCTCCGGCCCCTGTGGCCGTGTGCAAGCACAGCCTCTGGACCTGCAGCTTCTGAGCAGTGCAAGAGACACACAGGAAACACCCAGGTGCCTTCTCTAGTGAACGGTGTTCCATCAAGGTCCTGCTTGCTGGCAGGGGCCTAGGCCAGCACAGGTCCTAGGGAGGCCAGGCTGAGGCTGGGATGGGTCCCGACCTAGCAGTGCTCAGGGCAAGCCTGGGACTGGAGGCCAGGCTGCAGGCTCATTCCAGCTTGGGCCTGGTGCAGAAAGCCTTCAGCTAGGACTTCCATGGGGTATAGTCAGCACAGTGGTTTTTGCCTGAAATCCATGTTCCTCACTCGGAGCCCCCTGCCTTTCAGCACACACTCCCTAGAAGTGTGTTCCTGAGGCAGTTGGACAGTTGGGGAAGTGGAGGCTCTCCCAGCATGGGAGGTCTGCCTAGAACCTTGCTCTGGCTGCAAAGAGGATTCCCTGCACCTCTGGCGCTGGGGTGAGATTTTCTGCACACAGGAGACACTTGGCACACACAGTGTTTCCCCATGGAAAGCACTGTGAGGAAGAATCTCTGCCAGGGATGCATGGCACTCTCCCATCGAAGCCCTCCATGCAGCAAGCTGTCATGGACTCGAGTGCAGGCCTTGGTGGCTGGAGAGACTGCAGCTCCTCTGGAGGCTCCGGGGCAATTGGCACACCCCTCCAAGGAAATGAGGCTTGTGGGATGAGCACTTTGCAAAGAATTGCAAGCAGCCTGCTCCTTTTGATGAGACACATGTGTGGGGAGAGAGACTTGACAGCAGAGAAGAAGCAAGAGGGCAATGAGGGATTGGATTTGCATGCAGCTTGGAGGCTCCATATCTCCTGCTTCGCAAGCAGGGAGTGCCAGGTCTGCCCATCATGCTCCGTTACCAGCTGGGCACCCAGTTTCAGGATCTGCCCTTTCCCAGCCATGAAACCACACCCAGGCTGCACCCTGAGCCCTGCCAAGGGGGACCCTTGCCCGCCAGGTGGGCTGAATTGCATGACTGTGTCAGGGGAGAGAAGGCCCTAGGAGGCCTTCAGGGAACTGCCTCAACATAGCCCCGCTCAGGAAAGGCACTCCTCTTTCTGTGACCGGATGCACAATGGAGTATCTGCTTGAGGCAAAGAAGCTCAGCTAGGCGATCCCTGGCTGAAGGCAAAGCAGAGAGTTTTTCGGTGGAGCGCTGGCACCATCTGCCGGCCGACAAGCATGGAAGGAGAATCCTCACTCCAAATGAGTTCCTGAGGAGCTTTCCAAGCAGCAGGCAGGCTGCCTCCAGAAGCTTAGAGAGTCCTGCTTCGGACTATCCTCCGGCAACAGAGTGGGTGCCAAGGGCACGTGGGTTGGAGGGTGCTCGGAAGCTGCAGGGGAGGTTTTCAGCATCCAGTGCTCTCTGATGGAACACACTGCAGGCGCGAGCATCCATGAACTCCTGCAAGGCTTTGGAGTGGGAAAGCTGTGCTTAGCAGAGGGCTCCCTGCCAAATGCTGCAGGCCTATGTGGATGGCGAAGCTGCAGCTGTCTTGCAGTCTGCTTGTCCAGAGGTGTGTGTGCCCTGGTCCAGAGTGCTGTAGGAGGAGCTCCTAGCAACGGGAGAGCAAGCACCTTGTTTCCTTGGCATAGAATGGCCTGTGCACACAGAGGCCTGTCAGCAGTGAAGACAACGCAGGCAGCAAGAGGGGTGGCAGGCAGCTAAGTGGCGGCAGGCGTCCTGCTTGAAAGTGGGGTCATGACTGTTTTGTCCTCAGGCCCCAGTGTCCACGTGCACACACTGCCTCTGGACCTGCAGCTTCCGAGCAGTGCAAGAGAAACACAAGCAACACCCTGGGGCCTTCTCGAATGAACGGTGCTCCATCGAGGTCCTGCTGGCTGGCAGTGGCCTAGGCCAGCAAAGGCCCTAGGGAGGCCACGCTGAGGCTGGGATGGTTCCTGACCTAGCAGTGCCCAGGGCAAGCCTGGGACTGGAGGCCAGGCTGCAGGCTCATTCCAGCTTGGGCCTGGTGCAGAGAGCCTTCAGCTAAGACTTCCATGGGGAATGGTATGCGTAGTGATTTTTGCCTGCAATCCTCGTTCCTAACTCTCGCCAAACAGCCTGTTAGCCCACACTTGCTAGACGTGTGTTCCTGAGGCAGTTGGACAATAGGGCAAGTGGAGGCTCACCCAGCATGGGACGCCTGCCTTGAACATTGCCCTGGGTGCAAAGAGGATTCCCTGCACCTCTGGCACTGGGGAGAGCATTTCTGCACACAGGAGACACTTGGCAAACACAGTTTCTCCCCTCGGAAAGTACTGTGAGAAAGAGTCGCCATCCCGGATGCATGGCACTCTCCCTTCGAAGCCCTCCATGCAGCAGGCTTTCATGGACTTGGCTGCAGGCTTTGGTAGCTGGAGACACTGCAGCTCCTCTGGAGGCTCAGGGGCAATTGGCACACCCCTCCAAGGAAATGAGGCTAGTGTGATGAGCTCTTTCCAAAGAATGGCAAGCAGCCTGCTCCTTTCAATGAGACACATGTGTGGGGAGAGATGCTTGGCAGCAGAGAAGAAGCAAGAGGGCAGCCAGGGAGGGATTTGCACACAGCTTGAAGTCCCCAGACCTCCTGATTCGAAACCAGGGAATGCCAGCTCTGCCTGTCAGGCCCCATTCCCTAGTGGGCACCCAGATTCAGGATCTGCCCTTTCCCAGCTATGAAACCACACCCAGGCTGCACCCTGAGCCCTGCCAAGTTGGAACTTTGCTCGCCAGGTGGGCTGAATGGCATGACTGTGTCAGGGGAAAGAAGGACCTAGGAGGCCTTCCGGGAACTGCCACGACATAGCAGTGCTCAGGAAAAGGCAGTCTCCTTTCTGTAGGCCGGATGCACACTGGAGTTTCCACTTGAGGCAAGGAAGCTCAGCTAGGTGATCCCTGGCTGAAGGCAAAGCAGAGAGTTTTTCAGTGGAGCGCTGGCCCCATCTGCTGGCCGACAAGCATGGGAGGAGAAACCTCGCTGCAAATGAGTTCCTGAAGTGCTTTCCAAGCAGGAGGCAGCATGGCTCCAATAGTTTAGAAAGTCTTGCTTAGGACTACCCTCTGGCAACAGGGTGGGTGCCAAGGGCATGTGGGTTGGAGGGTGCTCAGAAGTCGCAGGGGAGGCTTTGGGCACCCGGTGCTCTCTGATGGAAAACACTGCAGGCCCGAGCATCCATGAATTCCTGCAAGGCTTTGGAGTGGGAAAGCTGTGCTTAGCAGAAGGCTCCCTGCCAAGTGCTGCAGGCCTTTGTGGATGCTGAAGCAGCAGCTGCCTTGCAGGCTGCTGGTCCAGGGGCGTGTTTGCCCAGGTCCAGAGTGCTGTAGGAGGAGCTCCTAGCAAGGGGCGAGCAAGCACCTTGTTTCCTTGGCATAGACTGGCCTGTGCACCCTGAGGCCTGCCAGACGTGCAGACAGCGCAGGCAGCAAGGGCTTGTGGCAGGCAGATAAGGGGCAGCAGGCGTCTCACTTGAAAGTGGGCTCATGACTCTCTTGTTCTCTGGCCCCTGTGGCCGTGTGCAAGCACAGCCTCTGGACCTGCAGCTTCTGAGCAGTGCAAGAGACACACAGGAAACACCCAGGTGCCTTCTCTAGTGAACGGTGTTCCATCAAGGTCCTGCTTGCTGACAGGGGCCTAGGCCAGCACAGGTCCTAGGGAGGCCAGGCTGAGGCTGGGATGGGTCCCGACCTAGCAGTGCTCAGGGCAAGCCTGGGACTGGAGGCCAGGCTGCAGGCTCATTCCAGCTTGGGCCTGGTGCAGAAAGCCTTCAGCTAGGACTTCCATGGGGTATAGTCAGCACAGTGGTTTTTGCCTGAAATCCATGTTCCTCACTCGGAGCCCCCTGCCTTTCAGCACACACTCCCTAGAAGTGTGTTCCTGAGGCAGTTGGACAGTTGGGGAAGTGGAGGCTCTCCCAGCATGGGAGGTCTGCCTAGAACCTTGCTCTGGCTGCAAAGAGGATTCCCTGCACCTCTGGCGCTGGGGTGAGATTTTCTGCACACAGGAGACACTTGGCACACACAGTGTTTCCCCATGGAAAGCACTGTGAGGAAGAATCTCTGCCAGGGATGCATGGCACTCTCCCATCGAAGCCCTCCATGCAGCAAGCTGTCATGGACTCGAGTGCAGGCCTTGGTGGCTGGAGAGACTGCAGCTCCTCTGGAGGCTCCGGGGCAATTGGCACACCCCTCCAAGGAAATGAGGCTTGTGGGATGAGCACTTTGCAAAGAATTGCAAGCAGCCTGCTCCTTTTGATGAGACACATGTGTGGGGAGAGAGACTTGACAGCAGAGAAGAAGCAAGAGGGCAATGAGGGATTGGATTTGCATGCAGCTTGGAGGCTCCATATCTCCTGCTTCGCAAGCAGGGAGTGCCAGGTCTGCCCATCATGCTCCGTTACCAGCTGGGCACCCAGTTTCAGGATCTGCCCTTTCCCAGCCATGAAACCACACCCAGGCTGCACCCTGAGCCCTGCCAAGGGGGACCCTTGCCCGCCAGGTGGGCTGAATTGCATGACTGTGTCAGGGGAGAGAAGGCCCTAGGAGGCCTTCAGGGAACTGCCTCAACATAGCCCCGCTCAGGAAAGGCACTCCTCTTTCTGTGACCGGATGCACAATGGAGTATCTGCTTGAGGCAAAGAAGCTCAGCTAGGCGATCCCTGGCTGAAGGCAAAGCAGAGAGTTTTTCGGTGGAGCGCTGGCAACATCTGCCGGCCGACAAGCATGGAAGGAGAATCCTCGCTCCAAATGAGTTCCTGAGGAGCTTTCCAAGCAGCAGGCAGGCTGCCTCCAGAAGCTTAGAGAGTCCTGCTTCGGACTATCCTCCGGCAACAGAGTGGGTGCCAAGGGCATGTGGGTTGGAGGGTGCTCGGAAGCTGCAGGGGAGGTTTTCAGCATCCAGTGCTCTCCGATGGAACACACTGCAGGCGCGAGCATCCATGAACTCCTGCAAGGCTTTGGAGTGGGAAAGCTGTGCTTAGCAGAGGGCTCCCTGCCAAATGCTGCAGGCCTATGTGGATGGCGAAGCTGCAGCTGTCTTGCAGTCTGCTTGTCCAGAGGTGTGTGTGCCCTGGTCCAGAGTGCTGTAGGAGGAGCTCCTAGCAACGGGAGAGCAAGCACCTTGTTTCCTTGGCATAGAATGGCCTGTGCACACAGAGGCCTGTCAGCAGTGAAGACAACGCAGGCAGCAAGAGGGGTGGCAGGCAGCTAAGTGGCGGCAGGCGTCCTGCTTGAAAGTGGGGTCATGACTGTTTTGTCCTCAGGCCCCAGTGTCCACGTGCACACACTGCCTCTGGACCTGCAGCTTCCGAGCAGTGCAAGAGAAACACAAGCAACACCCTGGGGCCTTCTCGAATGAACGGTGCTCCATCGAGGTCCTGCTGGCTGGCAGTGGCCTAGGCCAGCAAAGGCCCTAGGGAGGCCACGCTGAGGCTGGGATGGTTCCTGACCTAGCAGTGCCCAGGGCAAGCCTGGGACTGGAGGCCAGGCTGCAGGCTCATTCCAGCTTGGGCCTGGTGCAGAGAGCCTTCAGCTAAGACTTCCATGGGGAATGGTATGCGTAGTGATTTTTGCCTGCAATCCTCGTTCCTAACTCTCGCCAAACAGCCTGTTAGCCCACACTTGCTAGACGTGTGTTCCTGAGGCAGTTGGACAATAGGGCAAGTGGAGGCTCACCCAGCATGGGACGCCTGCCTTGAACATTGCCCTGGGTGCAAAGAGGATTCCCTGCACCTCTGGCACTGGGGAGAGCATTTCTGCACACAGGAGACACTTGGCAAACACAGTTTCTCCCCTCGGAAAGTACTGTGAGAAAGAGTCGCCATCCCGGATGCATGGCACTCTCCCTTGGAAGCCCTCCATGCAGCAGGCTTTCATGGACTTGGCTGCAGGCTTTGGTAGCTGGAGACACTGCAGCTCCTCTGGAGGCTCAGGGGCAATTGGCACACCCCTCCAAGGAAATGAGGCTAGTGTGATGAGCTCTTTCCAAAGAATGGCAAGCAGCCTGCTCCTTTCAATGAGACACATGTGTGGGGAGAGATGCTTGGCAGCAGAGAAGAAGCAAGAGGGCAGCCAGGGAGGGATTTGCACACAGCTTGAAGTCCCCAGACCTCCTGATTCGAAACCAGGGAATGCCAGCTCTGCCTGTCAGGCCCCATTCCCTAGTGGGCACCCAGATTCAGGATCTGCCCTTTCCCAGCTATGAAACCACACCCAGGCTGCACCCTGAGCCCTGCCAAGTTGGAACTTTGCTCGCCAGGTGGGCTGAATGGCATGACTGTGTCAGGGGAAAGAAGGACCTAGGAGGCCTTCCGGGAACTGCCACGACATAGCAGTGCTCAGGAAAAGGCAGTCTCCTTTCTGTAGGCCGGATGCACACTGGAGTTTCCACTTGAGGCAAGGAAGCTCAGCTAGGTGATCCCTGGCTGAAGGCAAAGCAGAGAGTTTTTCAGTGGAGCGCTGGCCCCATCTGCTGGCCGACAAGCATGGGAGGAGAAACCTCGCTGCAAATGAGTTCCTGAAGTGCTTTCCAAGCAGGAGGCAGCATGGCTCCAATAGTTTAGAAAGTCTTGCTTAGGACTACCCTCTGGCAACAGGGTGGGTGCCAAGGGCATGTGGGTTGGAGGGTGCTCAGAAGTCGCAGGGGAGGCTTTGGGCACCCGGTGCTCTCTGATGGAAAACACTGCAGGCCCGAGCATCCATGAATTCCTGCAAGGCTTTGGAGTGGGAAAGCTGTGCTTAGCAGAAGGCTCCCTGCCAAGTGCTGCAGGCCTTTGTGGATGCTGAAGCAGCAGCTGCCTTGCAGGCTGCTGGTCCAGGGGCGTGTTTGCCCAGGTCCAGAGTGCTGTAGGAGGAGCTCCTAGCAAGGGGCGAGCAAGCACCTTGTTTCCTTGGCATAGACTGGCCTGTGCACCCTGAGGCCTGCCAGACGTGCAGACAGCGCAGGCAGCAAGGGCTTGTGGCAGGCAGATAAGGGGCAGCAGGCGTCTCACTTGAAAGTGGGCTCATGACTCTCTTGTTCTCTGGCCCCTGTGGCCGTGTGCAAGCACAGCCTCTGGACCTGCAGCTTCTGAGCAGTGCAAGAGACACACAGGAAACACCCAGGTGCCTTCTCTAGTGAACGGTGTTCCATCAAGGTCCTGCTTGCTGACAGGGGCCTAGGCCAGCACAGGTCCTAGGGAGGCCAGGCTGAGGCTGGGATGGGTCCCGACCTAGCAGTGCTCAGGGCAAGCCTGGGACTGGAGGCCAGGCTGCAGGCTCATTCCAGCTTGGGCCTGGTGCAGAAAGCCTTCAGCTAGGACTTCCATGGGGTATAGTCAGCACAGTGGTTTTTGCCTGAAATCCATGTTCCTCACTCGGAGCCCCCTGCCTTTCAGCACACACTCCCTAGAAGTGTGTTCCTGAGGCAGTTGGACAGTTGGGGAAGTGGAGGCTCTCCCAGCATGGGAGGTCTGCCTAGAACCTTGCTCTGGCTGCAAAGAGGATTCCCTGCACCTCTGGCGCTGGGGTGAGATTTTCTGCACACAGGAGACACTTGGCACACACAGTGTTTCCCCATGGAAAGCACTGTGAGGAAGAATCTCTGCCAGGGATGCATGGCACTCTCCCATCGAAGCCCTCCATGCAGCAAGCTGTCATGGACTCGAGTGCAGGCCTTGGTGGCTGGAGAGACTGCAGCTCCTCTGGAGGCTCCGGGGCAATTGGCACACCCCTCCAAGGAAATGAGGCTTGTGGGATGAGCACTTTGCAAAGAATTGCAAGCAGCCTGCTCCTTTTGATGAGACACATGTGTGGGGAGAGAGACTTGACAGCAGAGAAGAAGCAAGAGGGCAATGAGGGATTGGATTTGCATGCAGCTTGGAGGCTCCATATCTCCTGCTTCGCAAGCAGGGAGTGCCAGGTCTGCCCATCATGCTCCGTTACCAGCTGGGCACCCAGTTTCAGGATCTGCCCTTTCCCAGCCATGAAACCACACCCAGGCTGCACCCTGAGCCCTGCCAAGGGGGACCCTTGCCCGCCAGGTGGGCTGAATTGCATGACTGTGTCAGGGGAGAGAAGGCCCTAGGAGGCCTTCAGGGAACTGCCTCAACATAGCCCCGCTCAGGAAAGGCACTCCTCTTTCTGTGACCGGATGCACAATGGAGTATCTGCTTGAGGCAAAGAAGCTCAGCTAGGCGATCCCTGGCTGAAGGCAAAGCAGAGAGTTTTTCGGTGGAGCGCTGGCAACATCTGCCGGCCGACAAGCATGGAAGGAGAATCCTCGCTCCAAATGAGTTCCTGAGGAGCTTTCCAAGCAGCAGGCAGGCTGCCTCCAGAAGCTTAGAGAGTCCTGCTTCGGACTATCCTCCGGCAACAGAGTGGGTGCCAAGGGCATGTGGGTTGGAGGGTGCTCGGAAGCTGCAGGGGAGGTTTTCAGCATCCAGTGCTCTCCGATGGAACACACTGCAGGCGCGAGCATCCATGAACTCCTGCAAGGCTTTGGAGTGGGAAAGCTGTGCTTAGCAGAGGGCTCCCTGCCAAATGCTGCAGGCCTATGTGGATGGCGAAGCTGCAGCTGTCTTGCAGTCTGCTTGTCCAGAGGTGTGTGTGCCCTGGTCCAGAGTGCTGTAGGAGGAGCTCCTAGCAACGGGAGAGCAAGCACCTTGTTTCCTTGGCATAGAATGGCCTGTGCACACAGAGGCCTGTCAGCAGTGAAGACAACGCAGGCAGCAAGAGGGGTGGCAGGCAGCTAAGTGGCGGCAGGCGTCCTGCTTGAAAGTGGGGTCATGACTGTTTTGTCCTCAGGCCCCAGTGTCCACGTGCACACACTGCCTCTGGACCTGCAGCTTCCGAGCAGTGCAAGAGAAACACAAGCAACACCCTGGGGCCTTCTCGAATGAACGGTGCTCCATCGAGGTCCTGCTGGCTGGCAGTGGCCTAGGCCAGCAAAGGCCCTAGGGAGGCCACGCTGAGGCTGGGATGGTTCCTGACCTAGCAGTGCCCAGGGCAAGCCTGGGACTGGAGGCCAGGCTGCAGGCTCATTCCAGCTTGGGCCTGGTGCAGAGAGCCTTCAGCTAAGACTTCCATGGGGAATGGTATGCGTAGTGATTTTTGCCTGCAATCCTCGTTCCTAACTCTCGCCAAACAGCCTGTTAGCCCACACTTGCTAGACGTGTGTTCCTGAGGCAGTTGGACAATAGGGCAAGTGGAGGCTCACCCAGCATGGGACGCCTGCCTTGAACATTGCCCTGGGTGCAAAGAGGATTCCCTGCACCTCTGGCACTGGGGAGAGCATTTCTGCACACAGGAGACACTTGGCAAACACAGTTTCTCCCCTCGGAAAGTACTGTGAGAAAGAGTCGCCATCCCGGATGCATGGCACTCTCCCTTCGAAGCCCTCCATGCAGCAGGCTTTCATGGACTCGGCTGCAGGCTTTGGTAGCTGGAGACACTGCAGCTCCTCTGGAGGCTCAGGGGCAATTGGCACACCCCTCCAAGGAAATGAGGCTAGTGTGATGAGCTCTTTCCAAAGAATGGCAAGCAGCCTGCTCCTTTCAATGAGACACACGTGTGGGGAGAGATGCTTGGCAGCAGAGAAGAAGCAAGAGGGCAGCCAGGGAGGGATTTGCACACAGCTTGAAGTCCCCAGACCTCCTGATTCGAAACCAGGGAATGCCAGCTCTGCCTGTCAGGCCCCATTCCCTAGTGGGCACCCAGATTCAGGATCTGCCCTTTCCCAGCTATGAAACCACACCCAGGCTGCACCCTGAGCCCTGCCAAGTTGGAACTTTGCTCGCCAGGTGGGCTGAATGGCATGACTGTGTCAGGGGAAAGAAGGACCTAGGAGGCCTTCCGGGAGCTGCCACGACATAGCAGTGCTCAGGAAAAGGCAGTCTCCTTTCTGTAGGCCGGATGCACACTGGAGTTTCCGCTTGAGGCAAGGAAGCTCAGCTAGGTGATCCCTGGCTGAAGGCAAAGCAGAGAGTTTTTCAGTGGAGCGCTGGCCCCATCTGCTGGCCGACAAGCATGGGAGGAGAAACCTCGCTGCAAATGAGTTCCTGAAGTGCTTTCCAAGCAGGAGGCAGCATGGCTCCAATAGTTTAGAAAGTCTTGCTTAGGACTACCCTCTGGCAACAGGGTGGGTGCCAAGGGCATGTGGGTTGGAGGGTGCTCAGAAGTCGCAGGGGAGGCTTTGGGCACCCGGTGCTCTCTGATGGAAAACACTGCAGGCCCGAGCATCCATGAATTCCTGCAAGGCTTTGGAGTGGGAAAGCTGTGCTTAGCAGAAGGCTCCCTGCCAAGTGCTGCAGGCCTTTGTGGATGCTGAAGCAGCAGCTGCCTTGCAGGCTGCTGGTCCAGGGGCGTGTGTGCCCAGGTCCAGGGTGCTGTAGGAGGAGCTCCTAGCAAGGGGCGAGCAAGCACCTTGTTTCCTTGGCATAGACTGGCCTGTGCACCCTGAGGCCTGCCAGACGTGCAGACAGCGCAGGCAGCAAGGGCTTGTGGCAGGCAGATAAGGGGCAGCAGGCGTCTCACTTGAAAGTGGGCTCATGACTCTCTTGTTCTCCGGCCCCTGTGGCCGTGTGCAAGCACAGCCTCTGGACCTGCAGCTTCTGAGCAGTGCAAGAGACACACAGGAAACACCCAGGTGCCTTCTCTAGTGAACGGTGTTCCATCAAGGTCCTGCTTGCTGGCAGGGGCCTAGGCCAGCACAGGTCCTAGGGAGGCCAGGCTGAGGCTGGGATGGGTCCCGACCTAGCAGTGCTCAGGGCAAGCCTGGGACTGGAGGCCAGGCTGCAGGCTCATTCCAGCTTGGGCCTGGTGCAGAAAGCCTTCAGCTAGGACTTCCATGGGGTATAGTCAGCACAGTGGTTTTTGCCTGAAATCCATGTTCCTCACTCGGAGCCCCCTGCCTTTCAGCACACACTCCCTAGAAGTGTGTTCCTGAGGCAGTTGGACAGTTGGGGAAGTGGAGGCTCTCCCAGCATGGGAGGTCTGCCTAGAACCTTGCTCTGGCTGCAAAGAGGATTCCCTGCACCTCTGGCACTGGGGTGAGATTTTCTGCACACAGGAGACACTTGGCACACACAGTGTTTCCCCATGGAAAGCACTGTGAGGAAGAATCTCTGCCAGGGATGCATGGCACTCTCCCATCGAAGCCCTCCATGCAGCAAGCTGTCATGGACTCGAGTGCAGGCCTTGGTGGCTGGAGAGACTGCAGCTCCTCTGGAGGCTCCGGGGCAATTGGCACACCCCTCCAAGGAAATGAGGCTTGTGGGATGAGCACTTTGCAAAGAATTGCAAGCAGCCTGCTCCTTTTGATGAGACACATGTGTGGGGAGAGAGACTTGACAGCAGAGAAGAAGCAAGAGGGCAATGAGGGATTGGATTTGCATGCAGCTTGGAGGCTCCATATCTCCTGCTTCGCAAGCAGGGAGTGCCAGGTCTGCCCATCATGCTCCGTTACCAGCTGGGCACCCAGTTTCAGGATCTGCCCTTTCCCAGCCATGAAACCACACCCAGGCTGCACCCTGAGCCCTGCCAAGGGGGACCCTTGCCCGCCAGGTGGGCTGAATTGCATGACTGTGTCAGGGGAGAGAAGGCCCTAGGAGGCCTTCAGGGAACTGCCTCAACATAGCACCGCTCAGGAAAGGCACTCCTCTTTCTGTGACCGGATGCACAATGGAGTATCTGCTTGAGGCAAAGAAGCTCAGCTAGGCGATCCCTGGCTGAAGGCAAAGCAGAGAGTTTTTCGGTGGAGCGCTGGCACCATCTGCCGGCCGACAAGCATGGAAGGAGAATCCTCGCTCCAAATGAGTTCCTGAGGAGCTTTCCAAGCAGCAGGCAGGCTGCCTCCAGAAGCTTAGAGAGTCCTGCTTCGGACTATCCTCCGGCAACAGAGTGGGTGCCAAGGGCATGTGGGTTGGAGGGTGCTCGGAAGCTGCAGGGGAGGTTTTCAGCATCCAGTGCTCTCCGATGGAACACACTGCAGGCGCGAGCATCCATGAACTCCTGCAAGGCTTTGGAGTGGGAAAGCTGTGCTTAGCAGAGGGCTCCCTGCCAAATGCTGCAGGCCTATGTGGATGGCGAAGCTGCAGCTGTCTTGCAGTCTGCTTGTCCAGAGGTGTGTGTGCCCTGGTCCAGAGTGCTGTAGGAGGAGCTCCTAGCAACGGGAGAGCAAGCACCTTGTTTCCTTGGCATAGAATGGCCTGTGCACACAGAAGACTGTCAGCAGTGAAGACAACGCAGGCAGCAAGAGGGGTGGCAGGCAGCTAAGTGGCGGCAGGCGTCCTGCTTGAAAGTGGGGTCATGACTGTTTTGTCCTCAGGCCCCAGTGTCCACGTGCACACACTGCCTCTGGACCTGCAGCTTCCGAGCAGTGCAAGAGAAACACAAGCAACACCCTGGGGCCTTCTCGAATGAACGGTGCTCCATCGAGGTCCTGCTGGCTGGCAGTGGCCTAGGCCAGCAAAGGCCCTAGGGAGGCCAGGCTGAGGCTGGGATGGTTCCTGACCTAGCAGTGCCCAGGGCAAGCCTGGGACTGGAGGCCAGGCTGCAGGCTCATTCCAGCTTGGGCCTGGTGCAGAGAGCCTTCAGCTAAGACTTCCATGGGGAATGGTATGCGTAGTGATTTTTGCCTGCAATCCTCGTTCCTAACTCTCGCCAAACAGCCTGTTAGCCCACACTTGCTAGACGTGTGTTCCTGAGGCAGTTGGACAATAGGGCAAGTGGAGGCTCACCCAGCATGGGACGCCTGCCTTGAACATTGCCCTGGGTGCAAAGAGGATTCCCTGCACCTCTGGCACTGGGGAGAGCATTTCTGCACACAGGAGACACTTGGCAAACACAGTTTCTCCCCTCGGAAAGTACTGTGAGAAAGAGTCGCCATCCCGGATGCATGGCACTCTCCCTTCGAAGCCCTCCATGCAGCAGGCTTTCATGGACTCGGCTGCAGGCTTTGGTAGCTGGAGACACTGCAGCTCCTCTGGAGGCTCAGGGGCAATTGGCACACCCCTCCAAGGAAATGAGGCTAGTGTGATGAGCTCTTTCCAAAGAATGGCAAGCAGCCTGCTCCTTTCAATGAGACACACGTGTGGGGAGAGATGCTTGGCAGCAGAGAAGAAGCAAGAGGGCAGCCAGGGAGGGATTTGCACACAGCTTGAAGTCCCCAGACCTCCTGATTCGAAACCAGGGAATGCCAGCTCTGCCTGTCAGGCCCCATTCCCTAGTGGGCACCCAGATTCAGGATCTGCCCTTTCCCAGCTATGAAACCACACCCAGGCTGCACCCTGAGCCCTGCCAAGTTGGAACTTTGCTCGCCAGGTGGGCTGAATGGCATGACTGTGTCAGGGGAAAGAAGGACCTAGGAGGCCTTCCGGGAGCTGCCACGACATAGCAGTGCTCAGGAAAAGGCAGTCTCCTTTCTGTAGGCCGGATGCACACTGGAGTTTCCGCTTGAGGCAAGGAAGCTCAGCTAGGTGATCCCTGGCTGAAGGCAAAGCAGAGAGTTTTTCAGTGGAGCGCTGGCCCCATCTGCTGGCCGACAAGCATGGGAGGAGAAACCTCGCTGCAAATGAGTTCCTGAAGTGCTTTCCAAGCAGGAGGCAGCATGGCTCCAATAGTTTAGAAAGTCTTGCTTAGGACTACCCTCTGGCAACAGGGTGGGTGCCAAGGGCATGTGGGTTGGAGGGTGCTCAGAAGTCGCAGGGGAGGCTTTGGGCACCTGGTGCTCTCTGATGGAAAACACTGCAGGCCCGAGCATCCATGAATTCCTGCAAGGCTTTGGAGTGGGAAAGCTGTGCTTAGCAGAAGGCTCCCTGCCAAGTGCTGCAGGCCTTTGTGGATGCTGAAGCAGCAGCTGCCTTGCAGGCTGCTGGTCCAGGGGCGTGTTTGCCCAGGTCCAGAGTGCTGTAGGAGGAGCTCCTAGCAAGGGGCGAGCAAGCACCTTGTTTCCTTGGCATAGACTGGCCTGTGCACCATGAGGCCTGCCAGACGTGCAGACAGCGCAGGCAGCAAGGGCTTGTGGCAGGCAGATAAGGGGCAGCAGGCGTCTCACTTGAAAGTGGGCTCATGACTCTCTTGTTCTCCGGCCCCTGTGGCCGTGTGCAAGCACAGCCTCTGGACCTGCAGCTTCTGAGCAGTGCAAGAGACACACAGGAAACACCCAGGTGCCTTCTCTAGTGAACGGTGTTCCATCAAGGTCCTGCTTGCTGGCAGGGGCCTAGGACAGCACAGGTCCTAGGGAGGCCAGGCTGAGGCTAGGATGGGTCCCGACCTAGCAGTGCTCAGGGCAAGCCTGGGACTGGAGGCCAGGCTGCAGGCTCATTCCAGCTTGGGCCTGGTGCAGAAAGCCTTCAGCTAGGACTTCCATGGGGTATAGTCAGCACAGTGGTTTTTGCCTGAAATCCATGTTCCTCACTCGGAGCCCCCTGCCTTTCAGCACACACTCCCTAGAAGTGTGTTCCTGAGGCAGTTGGACAGTTGGGGAAGTGGAGGCTCTCCCAGCATGGGAGGTCTGCCTAGAACCTTGCTCTGGCTGCAAAGAGGATTCCCTGCACCTCTGGCGCTGGGGTGAGATTTTCTGCACAGAGGAGACACTTGGCACACACAGTGTTTCCCCATGGAAAGCACTGTGAGGAAGAATCTCTGCCAGGGATGCATGGCACTCTCCCATCGAAGCCCTCCATGCAGCAAGCTGTCATGGACTCGAGTGCAGGCCTTGGTGGCTGGAGAGACTGCAGCTCCTCTGGAGGCTCCGGGGCAATTGGCACACCCCTCCAAGGAAATGAGGCTTGTGGGATGAGCACTTTGCAAAGAATTGCAAGCAGCCTGCTCCTTTTGATGAGACACATGTGTGGGGAGAGAGACTTGACAGCAGAGAAGAAGCAAGAGGGCAATGAGGGATTGGATTTGCATGCAGCTTGGAGGCTCCATATCTCCTGCTTCGCAAGCAGGGAGTGCCAGGTCTGCCCATCATGCTCCGTTACCAGCTGGGCACCCAGTTTCAGGATCTGCCCTTTCCCAGCCATGAAACCACACCCAGGCTGCACCCTGAGCCCTGCCAAGGGGGACCCTTGCCCGCCAGGTGGGCTGAATTGCATGACTGTGTCAGGGGAGAGAAGGCCCTAGGAGGCCTTCAGGGAACTGCCTCAACATAGCCCCGCTCAGGAAAGGCACTCCTCTTTCTGTGACCGGATGCACAATGGAGTATCTGCTTGAGGCAAAGAAGCTCAGCTAGGCGATCCCTGGCTGAAGGCAAAGCAGAGAGTTTTTCGGTGGAGCGCTGGCACCATCTGCCGGCCGACAAGCATGGAAGGAGAATCCTCGCTCCAAATGAGTTCCTGAGGAGCTTTCCAAGCAGCAGGCAGGCTGCCTCCAGAAGCTTAGAGAGTCCTGCTTCGGACTATCCTCCGGCAACAGAGTGGGTGCCAAGGGCATGTGGGTTGGAGGGTGCTCGGAAGCTGCAGGGGAGGTTTTCAGCATCCAGTGCTCTCCGATGGAACACACTGCAGGCGCGAGCATCCATGAACTCCTGCAAGGCTTTGGAGTGGGAAAGCTGTGCTTAGCAGAGGGCTCCCTGCCAAATGCTGCAGGCCTATGTGGATGGCGAAGCTGCAGCTGTCTTGCAGTCTGCTTGTCCAGAGGTGCGTGTGCCTTGGTCCAGAGTGCTGTAGGAGGAGCTCCTAGCAACGGGAGAGCAAGCACCTTGTTTCCTTGGCATAGACTGGCCTGTGCACACAGAGGCCTGTCAGCAGTGAAGACAACGCAGGCAGCAAGAGGGGTGGCAGGCAGCTAAGTGGCGGCAGGCGTCCTGCTTGAAAGTGGGGTCATGACTGTTTTGTCCTCAGGCCCCAGTGTCCACGTGCACACACTGCCTCTGGACCTGCAGCTTCCGAGCAGTGCAAGAGAAACACAAGCAACACCCTGGGGCCTTCTCGAATGAACGGTGCTCCATCGAGGTCCTGCTGGCTGGCAGTGGCCTAGGCCAGCAAAGGCCCTAGGGAGGTCAGGCTGAGGCTGGGATGGTTCCTGACCTAGCAGTGCCCAGGGCAAGCCTGGGACTGGAGGCCAGGCTGCAGGCTCATTCCAGCTTGGGCCTGGTGCAGAGAGCCTTCAGCTAAGACTTCCATGGGGAATGGTATGCGTAGTGATTTTTGCCTGCAATCCTCGTTCCTAACTCTCGCCAAACAGCCTGTTAGCCCACACTTGCTAGACGTGTGTTCCTGAGGCAGTTGGACAATAGGGCAAGTGGAGGCTCACCCAGCATGGGACGCCTGCCTTGAACATTGCCCTGGGTGCAAAGAGGATTCCCTGCACCTCTGGCACTGGGGAGAGCATTTCTGCACACAGGAGACACTTGGCAAACACAGTTTCTCCCCTCGGAAAGTACTGTGAGAAAGAGTCGCCATCCCGGATGCATGGCACTCTCCCTTCGAAGCCCTCCATGCAGCAGGCTTTCATGGACTCGGCTGCAGGCTTTGGTAGCTGGAGACACTGCAGCTCCTCTGGAGGCTCAGGGGCAATTGGCACACCCCTCCAAGGAAATGAGGCTAGTGTGATGAGCTCTTTCCAAAGAATGGCAAGCAGCCTGCTCCTTTCAATGAGACACACGTGTGGGGAGAGATGCTTGGCAGCAGAGAAGAAGCAAGAGGGCAGCCAGGGAGGGATTTGCACACAGCTTGAAGTCCCCAGACCTCCTGATTCGAAACCAGGGAATGCCAGCTCTGCCTGTCAGGCCCCATTCCCTAGTGGGCACCCAGATTCAGGATCTGCCCTTTCCCAGCTATGAAACCACACCCAGGCTGCACCCTGAGCCCTGCCAAGTTGGAACTTTGCTCGCCAGGTGGGCTGAATGGCATGACTGTGTCAGGGGAAAGAAGGACCTAGGAGGCCTTCCGGGAACTGCCACGACATAGCAGTGCTCAGGAAAAGGCAGTCTCCTTTCTGTAGGCCGGATGCACACTGGAGTTTCCGCTTGAGGCAAGGAAGCTCAGCTAGGTGATCCCTGGCTGAAGGCAAAGCAGAGAGTTTTTCAGTGGAGCGCTGGCCCCATCTGCTGGCCGACAAGCATGGGAGGAGAAACCTCGCTGCAAATGAGTTCCTGAAGTGCTTTCCAAGCAGGAGGCAGCATGGCTCCAATAGTTTAGAAAGTCTTGCTTAGGACTACCCTCTGGCAACAGGGTGGGTGCCAAGGGCATGTGGGTTGGAGGGTGCTCAGAAGTCGCAGGGGAGGCTTTGGGCACCCGGTGCTCTCTGATGGAAAACACTGCAGGCCCGAGCATCCATGAATTCCTGCAAGGCTTTGGAGTGGGAAAGCTGTGCTTAGCAGAAGGCTCCCTGCCAAGTGCTGCAGGCCTTTGTGGATGCTGAAGCAGCAGCTGCCTTGAGGCTGCTGGTCCAGGGGCGTGTGTGCCCAGGTCCAGAGTGCTGTAGGAGGAGCTCCTAGCAAGGGGCGAGCAAGCACCTTGTTTCCTTGGCATAGACTGGCCTGTGCACCCTGAGGCCTGCAGACGTGCAGACAGCGCAGGCAGCAAGGGCTTGTGGCAGGCAGATAAGGGGCAGCAGGCGTCTCACTTGAAAGTGGGCTCATGACTCTCTTGTTCTCCGGCCCCTGTGGCCGTGTGCAAGCACAGCCTCTGGACCTGCAGCTTCTGAGCAGTGCAAGAGACACACAGGAAACACCCAGGTGCCTTCTCTAGTGAACGGTGTTCCATCAAGGTCCTGCTTGCTGGCAGGGGCCTAGGCCAGCACAGGTCCTAGGGAGGCCAGGCTGAGGCTGGGATGGGTCCCGACCTAGCAGTGCTCAGGGCAAGCCTGGGACTGGAGGCCAGGCTGCAGGCTCATTCCAGCTTGGGCCTGGTGCAGAAAGCCTTCAGCTAGGACTTCCATGGGGTATAGTCAGCACAGTGGTTTTTGCCTGAAATCCATGTTCCTCACTCGGAGCCCCCTGCCTTTCAGCACACACTCCCTAGAAGTGTGTTCCTGAGGCAGTTGGACAGTTGGGGAAGTGGAGGCTCTCCCAGCATGGGAGGTCTGCCTAGAACCTTGCTCTGGCTGCAAAGAGGATTCCCTGCACCTCTGGCGCTGCGGTGAGATTTTCTGCACACAGGAGACACTTGGCACACACAGTGTTTCCCCATGGAAAGCACTGTGAGGAAGAATCTCTGCCAGGGATGCATGGCACTCTCCCATCGAAGCCCTCCATGCAGCAAGCTGTCATGGACTCGAGTGCAGGCCTTGGTGGCTGGAGAGACTGCAGCTCCTCTGGAGGCTCCGGGGCAATTGGCACACCCCTCCAAGGAAATGAGGCTTGTGGGATGAGCACTTTGCAAAGAATTGCAAGCAGCCTGCTCCTTTTGATGAGACACATGTGTGGGGAGAGAGACTTGACAGCAGAGAAGAAGCAAGAGGGCAATGAGGGATTGGATTTGCATGCAGCTTGGAGGCTCCATATCTCCTGCTTCGCAAGCAGGGAGTGCCAGGTCTGCCCATCATGCTCCGTTACCAGCTGGGCACCCAGTTTCAGGATCTGCCCTTTCCCAGCCATGAAACCACACCCAGGCTGCACCCTGAGCCCTGCCAAGGGGGACCCTTGCCCGCCAGGTGGGCTGAATTGCACGACTGTGTCAGGGGAGAGAAGGCCCTAGGAGGCCTTCAGGGAACTGCCTCAACATAGCGCCGCTCAGGAAAGGCACTCCTCTTTCTGTGACCGGATGCACAATGGAGTATCTGCTTGAGGCAAAGAAGCTCAGCTAGGCGATCCCTGGCTGAAGGCAAAGCAGAGAGTTTTTCGGTGGAGCGCTGGCACCATCTGCCGGCCGACAAGCATGGAAGGAGAATCCTCGCTCCAAATGAGTTCCTGAGGAGCTTTCCAAGCAGCAGGCAGGCTGCCTCCAGAAGCTTAGAGAGTCCTGCTTCGGACTATCCTCCGGCAACAGAGTGGGTGCCAAGGGCATGTGGGTTGGAGGGTGCTCGGAAGCTGCAGGGGAGGTTTTCAGCATCCAGTGCTCTCCGATGGAACACACTGCAGGCGCGAGCATCCATGAACTCCTGCAAGGCTTTGGAGTGGGAAAGCTGTGCTTAGCAGAGGGCTCCCTGCCAAATGCTGCAGGCCTATGTGGATGGCGAAGCTGCAGCTGTCTTGCAGTCTGCTTGTCCAGAGGTGTGTGTGCCCTGGTCCAGAGTGCTGTAGGAGGAGCTCCTAGCAACGGGAGAGCAAGCACCTTGTTTCCTTGGCATAGAATGGCCTGTGCACACAGAAGACTGTCAGCAGTGAAGACAACGCAGGCAGCAAGAGGGGTGGCAGGCAGCTAAGTGGCGGCAGGCGTCCTGCTTGAAAGTGGGGTCATGACTGTTTTGTCCTCAGGCCCCAGTGTCCACGTGCACACACTGCCTCTGGACCTGCAGCTTCCGAGCAGTGCAAGAGAAACACAAGCAACACCCTGGGGCCTTCTCGAATGAACGGTGCTCCATCGAGGTCCTGCTGGCTGGCAGTGGCCTAGGCCAGCAAAGGCCCTAGGGAGGCCAGGCTGAGGCTGGGATGGTTCCTGACCTAGCAGTGCCCAGGGCAAGCCTGGGACTGGAGGCCAGGCTGCAGGCTCATTCCAGCTTGGGCCTGGTGCAGAGAGCCTTCAGCTAAGACTTCCATGGGGAATGGTATGCGTAGTGATTTTTGCCTGCAATCCTCATTCCTAACTCTCGCCAAACAGCCTGTTAGCCCACACTTGCTAGACGTGTGTTCCTGAGGCAGTTGGACAATAGGGCAAGTGGAGGCTCACCCAGCATGGGACGCCTGCCTTGAACATTGCCCTGGGTGCAAAGAGGATTCCCTGCACCTCTGGCACTGGGGAGAGCATTTCTGCACACAGGAGACACTTGGCAAACACAGTTTCTCCCCTCGGAAAGTACTGTGAGAAAGAGTCGCCATCCCGGATGCATGGCACTCTCCCTTCGAAGCCCTCCATGCAGCAGGCTTTCATGGACTCGGCTGCAGGCTTTGGTAGCTGGAGACACTGCAGCTCCTCTGGAGGCTCAGGGGCAATTGGCACACCCCTCCAAGGAAATGAGGCTAGTGTGATGAGCTCTTTCCAAAGAATGGCAAGCAGCCTGCTCCTTTCAATGAGACACACGTGTGGGGAGAGATGCTTGGCAGCAGAGAAGAAGCAAGAGGGCAGCCAGGGAGGGATTTGCACACAGCTTGAAGTCCCCAGACCTCCTGATTCGAAACCAGGGAATGCCAGCTCTGCCTGTCAGGCCCCATTCCCTAGTGGGCACCCAGATTCAGGATCTGCCCTTTCCCAGCTATGAAACCACACCCAGGCTGCACCCTGAGCCCTGCCAAGTTGGAACTTTGCTCGCCAGGTGGGCTGAATGGCATGACTGTGTCAGGGGAAAGAAGGACCTAGGAGGCCTTCCGGGAACTGCCACGACATAGCAGTGCTCAGGAAAAGGCAGTCTCCTTTCTGTAGGCCGGATGCACACTGGAGTTTCCGCTTGAGGCAAGGAAGCTCAGCTAGGTGATCCCTGGCTGAAGGCAAAGCAGAGAGTTTTTCAGTGGAGCGCTGGCCCCATCTGCTGGCCGACAAGCATGGGAGGAGAAACCTCGCTGCAAATGAGTTCCTGAAGTGCTTTCCAAGCAGGAGGCAGCATGGCTCCAATAGTTTAGAAAGTCTTGCTTAGGACTACCCTCTGGCAACAGGGTGGGTGCCAAGGGCATGTGGGTTGGAGGGTGCTCAGAAGTCGCAGGGGAGGCTTTGGGCACCCGGTGCTCTCTGATGGAAAACACTGCAGGCCCGAGCATCCATGAATTCCTGCAAGGCTTTGGAGTGGGAAAGCTGTGCTTAGCAGAAGGCTCCCTGCCAAGTGCTGCAGGCCTTTGTGGATGCTGAAGCAGCAGCTGCCTTGCAGGCTGCTGGTCCAGGGGCGTGTTTGCCCAGGTCCAGAGTGCTGTAGGAGGAGCTCCTAGCAAGGGGCGAGCAAGCACCTTGTTTCCTTGGCATAGACTGGCCTGTGCACCATGAGGCCTGCCAGACGTGCAGACAGCGCAGGCAGCAAGGGCTTGTGGCAGGCAGATAAGGGGCAGCAGGCGTCTCACTTGAAAGTGGGCTCATGACTCTCTTGTTCTCCGGCCCCTGTGGCCGTGTGCAAGCACAGCCTCTGGACCTGCAGCTTCTGAGCAGTGCAAGAGACACACAGGAAACACCCAGGTGCCTTCTCTAGTGAACGGTGTTCCATCAAGGTCCTGCTTGCTGGCAGGGGCCTAGGCCAGCACAGGTCCTAGGGAGGCCAGGCTGAGGCTAGGATGGGTCCCGACCTAGCAGTGCTCAGGGCAAGCCTGGGACTGGAGGCCAGGCTGCAGGCTCATTCCAGCTTGGGCCTGGTGCAGAAAGCCTTCAGCTAGGACTTCCATGGGGTATAGTCAGCACAGTGGTTTTTGCCTGAAATCCATGTTCCTCACTCGGAGCCCCCTGCCTTTCAGCACACACTCCCTAGAAGTGTGTTCCTGAGGCAGTTGGACAGTTGGGGAAGTGGAGGCTCTCCCAGCATGGGAGGTCTGCCTAGAACCTTGCTCTGGCTGCAAAGAGGATTCCCTGCACCTCTGGCGCTGCGGTGAGATTTTCTGCACACAGGAGACACTTGGCACACACAGTGTTTCCCCATGGAAAGCACTGTGAGGAAGAATCTCTGCCAGGGATGCATGGCACTCTCCCATCGAAGCCCTCCATGCAGCAAGCTGTCATGGACTCGAGTGCAGGCCTTGGTGGCTGGAGAGACTGCAGCTCCTCTGGAGGCTCCGGGGCAATTGGCACACCCCTCCAAGGAAATGAGGCTTGTGGGATGAGCACTTTGCAAAGAATTGCAAGCAGCCTGCTCCTTTTGATGAGACACATGTGTGGGGAGAGAGACTTGACAGCAGAGAAGAAGCAAGAGGGCAATGAGGGATTGGATTTGCATGCAGCTTGGAGGCTCCATATCTCCTGCTTCGCAAGCAGGGAGTGCCAGGTCTGCCCATCATGCTCCGTTACCAGCTGGGCACCCAGTTTCAGGATCTGCCCTTTCCCAGCCATGAAACCACACCCAGGCTGCACCCTGAGCCCTGCCAAGGGGGACCCTTGCCCGCCAGGTGGGCTGAATTGCATGACTGTGTCAGGGGAGAGAAGGCCCTAGGAGGCCTTCAGGGAACTGCCTCAACATAGCCCCGCTCAGGAAAGGCACTCCTCTTTCTGTGACCGGATGCACAATGGAG
This sequence comes from Hippopotamus amphibius kiboko, assembly GCF_030028045.1. Taxonomy (NCBI): domain Eukaryota; kingdom Metazoa; phylum Chordata; class Mammalia; order Artiodactyla; family Hippopotamidae; genus Hippopotamus; species Hippopotamus amphibius. The sequence goes on along the minus strand of NC_080187.1, from coordinate 125,805,548 downwards.
TATCTGCTTGAGGCAAAGAAGCTCAGCTAGGCGATCCCTGGCTGAAGGCAAAGCAGAGAGTTTTTCGGTGGAGCGCTGGCACCATCTGCCGGCCGACAAGCATGGAAGGAGAATCCTCGCTCCAAATGAGTTCCTGAGGAGCTTTCCAAGCAGCAGGCAGGCTGCCTCCAGAAGCTTAGAGAGTCCTGCTTCGGACTATCCTCCGGCAACAGAGTGGGTGCCAAGGGCATGTGGGTTGGAGGGTGCTCGGAAGCTGCAGGGGAGGTTTTCAGCATCCAGTGCTCTCCGATGGAACACACTGCAGGCGCGAGCATCCATGAACTCCTGCAAGGCTTTGGAGTGGGAAAGCTGTGCTTAGCAGAGGGCTCCCTGCCAAATGCTGCAGGCCTATGTGGATGGCGAAGCTGCAGCTGTCTTGCAGTCTGCTTGTCCAGAGGTGCGTGTGCCTTGGTCCAGAGTGCTGTAGGAGGAGCTCCTAGCAACGGGAGAGCAAGCACCTTGTTTCCTTGGCATAGACTGGCCTGTGCACACAGAGGCCTGTCAGCAGTGAAGACAACGCAGGCAGCAAGAGGGGTGGCAGGCAGCTAAGTGGCGGCAGGCGTCCTGCTTGAAAGTGGGGTCATGACTGTTTTGTCCTCAGGCCCCAGTGTCCACGTGCACACACTGCCTCTGGACCTGCAGCTTCCGAGCAGTGCAAGAGAAACACAAGCAACACCCTGGGGCCTTCTCGAATGAACGGTGCTCCATCGAGGTCCTGCTGGCTGGCAGTGGCCTAGGCCAGCAAAGGCCCTAGGGAGGTCAGGCTGAGGCTGGGATGGTTCCTGACCTAGCAGTGCCCAGGGCAAGCCTGGGACTGGAGGCCAGGCTGCAGGCTCATTCCAGCTTGGGCCTGGTGCAGAGAGCCTTCAGCTAAGACTTCCATGGGGAATGGTATGCGTAGTGATTTTTGCCTGCAATCCTCGTTCCTAACTCTCGCCAAACAGCCTGTTAGCCCACACTTGCTAGACGTGTGTTCCTGAGGCAGTTGGACAATAGGGCAAGTGGAGGCTCACCCAGCATGGGACGCCTGCCTTGAACATTGCCCTGGGTGCAAAGAGGATTCCCTGCACCTCTGGCACTGGGGAGAGCATTTCTGCACACAGGAGACACTTGGCAAACACAGTTTCTCCCCTCGGAAAGTACTGTGAGAAAGAGTCGCCATCCCGGATGCATGGCACTCTCCCTTCGAAGCCCTCCATGCAGCAGGCTTTCATGGACTCGGCTGCAGGCTTTGGTAGCTGGAGACACTGCAGCTCCTCTGGAGGCTCAGGGGCAATTGGCACACCCCTCCAAGGAAATGAGGCTAGTGTGATGAGCTCTTTCCAAAGAATGGCAAGCAGCCTGCTCCTTTCAATGAGACACACGTGTGGGGAGAGATGCTTGGCAGCAGAGAAGAAGCAAGAGGGCAGCCAGGGAGGGATTTGCACACAGCTTGAAGTCCCCAGACCTCCTGATTCGAAACCAGGGAATGCCAGCTCTGCCTGTCAGGCCCCATTCCCTAGTGGGCACCCAGATTCAGGATCTGCCCTTTCCCAGCTATGAAACCACACCCAGGCTGCACCCTGAGCCCTGCCAAGTTGGAACTTTGCTCGCCAGGTGGGCTGAATGGCATGACTGTGTCAGGGGAAAGAAGGACCTAGGAGGCCTTCCGGGAACTGCCACGACATAGCAGTGCTCAGGAAAAGGCAGTCTCCTTTCTGTAGGCCGGATGCACACTGGAGTTTCCGCTTGAGGCAAGGAAGCTCAGCTAGGTGATCCCTGGCTGAAGGCAAAGCAGAGAGTTTTTCAGTGGAGCGCTGGCCCCATCTGCTGGCCGACAAGCATGGGAGGAGAAACCTCGCTGCAAATGAGTTCCTGAAGTGCTTTCCAAGCAGGAGGCAGCATGGCTCCAATAGTTTAGAAAGTCTTGCTTAGGACTACCCTCTGGCAACAGGGTGGGTGCCAAGGGCATGTGGGTTGGAGGGTGCTCAGAAGTCGCAGGGGAGGCTTTGGGCACCCGGTGCTCTCTGATGGAAAACACTGCAGGCCCGAGCATCCATGAATTCCTGCAAGGCTTTGGAGTGGGAAAGCTGTGCTTAGCAGAAGGCTCCCTGCCAAGTGCTGCAGGCCTTTGTGGATGCTGAAGCAGCAGCTGCCTTGAGGCTGCTGGTCCAGGGGCGTGTGTGCCCAGGTCCAGAGTGCTGTAGGAGGAGCTCCTAGCAAGGGGCGAGCAAGCACCTTGTTTCCTTGGCATAGACTGGCCTGTGCACCCTGAGGCCTGCAGACGTGCAGACAGCGCAGGCAGCAAGGGCTTGTGGCAGGCAGATAAGGGGCAGCAGGCGTCTCACTTGAAAGTGGGCTCATGACTCTCTTGTTCTCCGGCCCCTGTGGCCGTGTGCAAGCACAGCCTCTGGACCTGCAGCTTCTGAGCAGTGCAAGAGACACACAGGAAACACCCAGGTGCCTTCTCTAGTGAACGGTGTTCCATCAAGGTCCTGCTTGCTGGCAGGGGCCTAGGCCAGCACAGGTCCTAGGGAGGCCAGGCTGAGGCTGGGATGGGTCCCGACCTAGCAGTGCTCAGGGCAAGCCTGGGACTGGAGGCCAGGCTGCAGGCTCATTCCAGCTTGGGCCTGGTGCAGAAAGCCTTCAGCTAGGACTTCCATGGGGTATAGTCAGCACAGTGGTTTTTGCCTGAAATCCATGTTCCTCACTCGGAGCCCCCTGCCTTTCAGCACACACTCCCTAGAAGTGTGTTCCTGAGGCAGTTGGACAGTTGGGGAAGTGGAGGCTCTCCCAGCATGGGAGGTCTGCCTAGAACCTTGCTCTGGCTGCAAAGAGGATTCCCTGCACCTCTGGCGCTGCGGTGAGATTTTCTGCACACAGGAGACACTTGGCACACACAGTGTTTCCCCATGGAAAGCACTGTGAGGAAGAATCTCTGCCAGGGATGCATGGCACTCTCCCATCGAAGCCCTCCATGCAGCAAGCTGTCATGGACTCGAGTGCAGGCCTTGGTGGCTGGAGAGACTGCAGCTCCTCTGGAGGCTCCGGGGCAATTGGCACACCCCTCCAAGGAAATGAGGCTTGTGGGATGAGCACTTTGCAAAGAATTGCAAGCAGCCTGCTCCTTTTGATGAGACACATGTGTGGGGAGAGAGACTTGACAGCAGAGAAGAAGCAAGAGGGCAATGAGGGATTGGATTTGCATGCAGCTTGGAGGCTCCATATCTCCTGCTTCGCAAGCAGGGAGTGCCAGGTCTGCCCATCATGCTCCGTTACCAGCTGGGCACCCAGTTTCAGGATCTGCCCTTTCCCAGCCATGAAACCACACCCAGGCTGCACCCTGAGCCCTGCCAAGGGGGACCCTTGCCCGCCAGGTGGGCTGAATTGCATGACTGTGTCAGGGGAGAGAAGGCCCTAGGAGGCCTTCAGGGAACTGCCTCAACATAGCGCCGCTCAGGAAAGGCACTCCTCTTTCTGTGACCGGATGCACAATGGAGTATCTGCTTGAGGCAAAGAAGCTCAGCTAGGCGATCCCTGGCTGAAGGCAAAGCAGAGAGTTTTTCGGTGGAGCGCTGGCACCATCTGCCGGCCGACAAGCATGGAAGGAGAATCCTCGCTCCAAATGAGTTCCTGAGGAGCTTTCCAAGCAGCAGGCAGGCTGCCTCCAGAAGCTTAGAGAGTCCTGCTTCGGACTATCCTCCGGCAACAGAGTGGGTGCCAAGGGCATGTGGGTTGGAGGGTGCTCGGAAGCTGCAGGGGAGGTTTTCAGCATCCAGTGCTCTCCGATGGAACACACTGCAGGCGCGAGCATCCATGAACTCCTGCAAGGCTTTGGAGTGGGAAAGCTGTGCTTAGCAGAGGGCTCCCTGCCAAATGCTGCAGGCCTATGTGGATGGCGAAGCTGCAGCTGTCTTGCAGTCTGCTTGTCCAGAGGTGCGTGTGCCCTGGTCCAGAGTGCTGTAGGAGGAGCTCCTAGCAACGGGAGAGCAAGCACCTTGTTTCCTTGGCATAGACTGGCTTGTGCACACAGAGGCCTGTCAGCAGTGAAGACAACGCAGGCAGCAAGAGGGGTGGCAGGCAGCTAAGTGGCGGCAGGCGTCCTGCTTGAAAGTGGGGTCATGACTGTTTTGTCCTCAGGCCCCAGTGTCCACGTGCACACACTGCCTCTGGACCTGCAGCTTCCGAGCAGTGCAAGAGAAACACAAGCAACACCCTGGGGCCTTCTCGAATGAACGGTGCTCCATCGAGGTCCTGCTGGCTGGCAGTGGCCTAGGCCAGCAAAGGCCCTAGGGAGGTCAGGCTGAGGCTGGGATGGTTCCTGACCTAGCAGTGCCCAGGGCAAGCCTGGGACTGGAGGCCAGGCTGCAGGCTCATTCCAGCTTGGGCCTGGTGCAGAGAGCCTTCAGCTAAGACTTCCATGGGGAATGGTATGCGTAGTGATTTTTGCCTGCAATCCTCGTTCCTAACTCTCGCCAAACAGCCTGTTAGCCCACACTTGCTAGACGTGTGTTCCTGAGGCAGTTGGACAATAGGGCAAGTGGAGGCTCACCCAGCATGGGACGCCTGCCTTGAACATTGCCCTGGGTGCAAAGAGGATTCCCTGCACCTCTGGCACTGGGGAGAGCATTTCTGCACACAGGAGACACTTGGCAAACACAGTTTCTCCCCTCGGAAAGTACTGTGAGAAAGAGTCGCCATCCCGGATGCATGGCACTCTCCCTTCGAAGCCCTCCATGCAGCAGGCTTTCATGGACTCGGCTGCAGGCTTTGGTAGCTGGAGACACTGCAGCTCCTCTGGAGGCTCAGGGGCAATTGGCACACCCCTCCAAGGAAATGAGGCTAGTGTGATGAGCTCTTTCCAAAGAATGGCAAGCAGCCTGCTCCTTTCAATGAGACACACGTGTGGGGAGAGATGCTTGGCAGCAGAGAAGAAGCAAGAGGGCAGCCAGGGAGGGATTTGCACACAGCTTGAAGTCCCCAGACCTCCTGATTCGAAACCAGGGAATGCCAGCTCTGCCTGTCAGGCCCCATTCCCTAGTGGGCACCCAGATTCAGGATCTGCCCTTTCCCAGCTATGAAACCACACCCAGGCTGCACCCTGAGCCCTGACAAGTTGGAACTTTGCTCGCCTGGTGGGCTGAATGGCATGACTGTGTCAGGGGAAAGAAGGACCTAGGAGGCCTTCCGGGAGCTGCCACGACATAGCAGTGCTCAGGAAAAGGCAGTCTCCTTTATGTAGGCCGGATGCACACTGGAGTTTCCACTTGAGGCAAGGAAGCTCAGCTAGGTGATCCCTGGCTGAAGGCAAAGCAGAGAGTTTTTCAGTGGAGCGCTGGCCCCATCTGCTGGCCGACAAGCATGGGAGGAGAAACCTCGCTGCAAATGAGTTCCTGAAGTGCTTTCCAAGCAGGAGGCAGCATGGCTCCAATAGTTTAGAAAGTCTTGCTTAGGACTACCCTCTGGCAACAGGGTGGGTGCCAAGGGCATGTGGGTTGGAGGGTGCTCAGAAGTCGCAGGGGAGGCTTTGGGCACCCGGTGCTCTCTGATGGAAAACACTGCAGGCCCGAGCATCCATGAATTCCTGCAAGGCTTTGGAGTGGGAAAGCTGTGCTTAGCAGAAGGCTCCCTGCCAAGTGCTGCAGGCCTTTGTGGATGCTGAAGCAGCAGCTGCCTTGCAGGCTGCTGGTCCAGGGGCGTGTGTGCCCAGGTCCAGGGTGCTGTAGGAGGAGCTCCTAGCAAGGGGCGAGCAAGCACCTTGTTTCCTTGGCATAGACTGGCCTGTGCACCCTGAGGCCTGCCAGACGTGCAGACAGCGCAGGCAGCAAGGGCTTGTGGCAGGCAGATAAGGGGCAGCAGGCGTCTCACTTGAAAGTGGGCTCATGACTCTCTTGTTCTCCGGCCCCTGTGGCCATGTGCAAGCACAGCCTCTGGACCTGCAGCTTCTGAGCAGTGCAAGAGACACACAGGAAACACCCAGGTGCCTTCTCTAGTGAACGGTGTTCCATCAAGGTCCTGCTTGCTGGCAGGGGCCTAGGCCAGCACAGGTCCTAGGGAGGCCAGGCTGAGGCTGGGATGGGTCCCGACCTAGCAGTGCTCAGGGCAAGCCTGGGACTGGAGGCCAGGCTGCAGGCTCATTCCAGCTTGGGCCTGGTGCAGAAAGCCTTCAGCTAGGACTTCCATGGGGTATAGTCCGCACAGTGGTTTTTGCCTGAAATCCATGTTCCTCACTCGGAGCCCCCTGCCTTTCAGCACACACTCCCTAGAAGTGTGTTCCTGAGGCAGTTGGACAGTTGGGGAAGTGGAGGCTCTCCCAGCATGGGAGGTCTGCCTAGAACCTTGCTCTGGCTGCAAAGAGGATTCCCTGCACCTCTGGCGCTGGGGTGAGATTTTCTGCACACAGGAGACACTTGGCACACACAGTGTTTCCCCATGGAAAGCACTGTGAGGAAGAATCTCTGCCAGGGATGCATGGCACTCTCCCATCGAAGCCCTCCATGCAGCAAGCTGTCATGGACTCGAGTGCAGGCCTTGGTGGCTGGAGAGACTGCAGCTCCTCTGGAGGCTCCGGGGCAATTGGCACACCCCTCCAAGGAAATGAGGCTTGTGGGATGAGCACTTTGCAAAGAATTGCAAGCAGCCTGCTCCTTTTGATGAGACACATGTGTGGGGAGAGAGACTTGACAGCAGAGAAGAAGCAAGAGGGCAATGAGGGATTGGATTTGCATGCAGCTTGGAGGCTCCATATCTCCTGCTTCGCAAGCAGGGAGTGCCAGGTCTGCCCATCATGCTCCGTTACCAGCTGGGCACCCAGTTTCAGGATCTGCCCTTTCCCAGCCATGAAACCACACCCAGGCTGCACCCTGAGCCCTGCCAAGGGGGACCCTTGCCCGCCAGGTGGGCTGAATTGCATGACTGTGTCAGGGGAGAGAAGGCCCTAGGAGGCCTTCAGGGAACTGCCTCAACATAGCCCCGCTCAGGAAAGGCACTCCTCTTTCTGTGACCGGATGCACAATGGAGTATCTGCTTGAGGCAAAGAAGCTCAGCTAGGCGATCCCTGGCTGAAGGCAAAGCAGAGAGTTTTTCGGTGGAGCGCTGGCACCATCTGCCGGCCGACAAGCATGGAAGGAGAATCCTCGCTCCAAATGAGTTCCTGAGGAGCTTTCCAAGCAGCAGGCAGGCTGCCTCCAGAAGCTTAGAGAGTCCTGCTTCGGACTATCCTCCGGCAACAGAGTGGGTGCCAAGGGCATGTGGGTTGGAGGGTGCTCGGAAGCTGCAGGGGAGGTTTTCAGCATCCAGTGCTCTCCGATGGAACACACTGCAGGCGCGAGCATCCATGAACTCCTGCAAGGCTTTGGAGTGGGAAAGCTGTGCTTAGCAGAGGGCTCCCTGCCAAATGCTGCAGGCCTATGTGGATGGCGAAGCTGCAGCTGTCTTGCAGTCTGCTTGTCCAGAGGTGCGTGTGCCCTGGTCCAGAGTGCTGTAGGAGGAGCTCCTAGCAAAGGGAGAGCAAGCACCTTGTTTCCTTGGCATAGAATGGCCTGTGCACACAGAGGCCTGTCAGCAGTGAAGACAACGCAGGCAGCAAGAGGGGTGGCAGGCAGCGAAGTGGCGGCAGGCATCCTGCTTGAAAGTGGGGTCATGACTGTTTTGTCCTCAGGCCCCAGTGTCCACGTGCACACACTGCCTCTGGACATGCAGCTTCCGAGCAGTGCAAGAGAAACACAAGCAACACCCTGGGGCCTTCTCGAATGAACGGTGCTCCATCGAGGTCCTGCTGGCTGGCAGTGGCCTAGGCCAGCAAAGGCCCTAGGGAGGCCAGGCTGAGGCTGGGATGGTTCCTGACCTAGCAGTGCCCAGGGCAAGCCTGGGACTGGAGGCCAGGCTGCAGGCTCATTCCAGCTTGGGCCTGGTGCAGAGAGCCTTCAGCTAAGACTTCCATGGGGAATGGTATGCGTAGTGATTTTTGCCTGCAATCCTCGTTCCTAACTCTCGCCAAACAGCCTGTTAGCCCACACTTGCTAGACGTGTGTTCCTGAGGCAGTTGGACAATAGGGCAAGTGGAGGCTCACCCAGCATGGGACGCCTGCCTTGAACATTGCCCTCGGTGCAAAGAGGATTCCCTGCACCTCTGGCACTGGGGAGAGCATTTCTGCACACAGGAGACACTTGGCAAACACAGTTTCTCCCCTCGGAAAGTACTGTGAGAAAGAGTCGCCATCCCAGATGCATGGCACTCTCCCTTCGAAGCCCTCCATGCAGCAGGCTTTCATGGACTCGGCTGCAGGCTTTGGTAGCTGGAGACACTGCAGCTCCTCTGGAGGCTCAGGGGCAATTGGCACACCCCTCCAAGGAAATGAGGCTAGTGTGATGAGCTCTTTCCAAAGAATGGCAAGCAGCCTGCTCCTTTCAATGAGACACACGTGTGGGGAGAGATGCTTGGCAGCAGAGAAGAAGCAAGAGGGCAGCCAGGGAGGGATTTGCACACAGCTTGAAGTCCCCAGACCTCCTGATTCGAAACCAGGGAATGCCAGCTCTGCCTGTCAGGCCCCATTCCCTAGTGGGCACCCAGATTCAGGATCTGCCCTTTCCCAGCTATGAAACCACACCCAGGCTGCACCCTGAGCCCTGCCAAGTTGGAACTTTGCTCGCCAGGTGGGCTGAATGGCATGACTGTGTCAGGGGAAAGAAGGACCTAGGAGGCCTTCCGGGAACTGCCACGACATAGCAGTGCTCAGGAAAAGGCAGTCTCCTTTCTGTAGGCCGGATGCACACTGGAGTTTCCACTTGAGGCAAGGAAGCTCAGCTAGGTGATCCCTGGCTGAAGGCAAAGCAGAGAGTTTTTCAGTGGAGCGCTGGCCCCATCTGCTGGCCGACAAGCATGGGAGGAGAAACCTCGCTGCAAATGAGTTCCTGAAGTGCTTTCCAAGCAGGAGGCAGCATGGCTCCAATAGTTTAGAAAGTCTTGCTTAGGACTACCCTCTGGCAACAGGGTGGGTGCCAAGGGCATGTGGGTTGGAGGGTGCTCAGAAGTCGCAGGGGAGGCTTTGGGCACCCGGTGCTCTCTGATGGAAAACACTGCAGGCCCGAGCATCCATGAATTCCTGCAAGGCTTTGGAGTGGGAAAGCTGTGCTTAGCAGAAGGCTCCCTGCCAAGTGCTGCAGGCCTTTGTGGATGCTGAAGCAGCAGCTGCCTTGCAGGCTGCTGGTCCAGGGGCGTGTGTGCCCAGGTCCAGGGTGCTGTAGGAGGAGCTCCTAGCAAGGGGCGAGCAAGCACCTTGTTTCCTTGGCATAGACTGGCCTGTGCACCCTGAGGCCTGCCAGACGTGCAGACAGCGCAGGCAGCAAGGGCTTGTGGCAGGCAGATAAGGGGCAGCAGGCATCTCACTTGAAAGTGGGCTCATGACTCTCTTGTTCTCCGGCCCCTGTGGCCGTGTGCAAGCACAGCCTCTGGACCTGCAGCTTCTGAGCAGTGCAAGAGACACACAGGAAACACCCAGGTGCCTTCTCTAGTGAACGGTGTTCCATCAAGGTCCTGCTTGCTGGCAGGGGCCTAGGCCAGCACAGGTCCTAGGGAGGCCAGGCTGAGGCTGGGATGGGTCCCGACCTAGCAGTGCTCAGGGCAAGCCTGGGACTGGAGGCCAGGCTGCAGGCTCATTCCAGCTTGGGCCTGGTGCAGAAAGCCTTCAGCTAGGACTTCCATGGGGTATAGTCCGCACAGTGGTTTTTGCCTGAAATCCATGTTCCTCACTCGGAGCCCCCTGCCTTTCAGCACACACTCCCTAGAAGTGTGTTCCTGAGGCAGTTGGACAGTTGGGGAAGTGGAGGCTCTCCCAGCATGGGAGGTCTGCCTAGAACCTTGCTCTGGCTGCAAAGAGGATTCCCTGCACCTCTGGCGCTGGGGTGAGATTTTCTGCACACAGGAGACACTTGGCACACACAGTGTTTCCCCATGGAAAGCACTGTGAGGAAGAATCTCTGCCAGGGATGCATGGCACTCTCCCATCGAAGCCCTCCATGCAGCAAGCTGTCATGGACTCGAGTGCAGGCCTTGGTGGCTGGAGAGACTGCAGCTCCTCTGGAGGCTCCGGGGCAATTGGCACACCCCTCCAAGGAAATGAGGCTTGTGGGATGAGCACTTTGCAAAGAATTGCAAGCAGCCTGCTCCTTTTGATGAGACACATGTGTGGGGAGAGAGACTTGACAGCAGAGAAGAAGCAAGAGGGCAATGAGGGATTGGATTTGCATGCAGCTTGGAGGCTCCATATCTCCTGCTTCGCAAGCAGGGAGTGCCAGGTCTGCCCATCATGCTCCGTTACCAGCTGGGCACCCAGTTTCAGGATCTGCCCTTTCCCAGCCATGAAACCACACCCAGGCTGCACCCTGAGCCCTGCCAAGGGGGACCCTTGCCCGCCAGGTGGGCTGAATTGCATGACTGTGTCAGGGGAGAGAAGGCCCTAGGAGGCCTTCAGGGAACTGCCTCAACATAGCCCCGCTCAGGAAAGGCACTCCTCTTTCTGTGACCGGATGCACAATGGAGTATCTGCTTGAGGCAAAGAAGCTCAGCTAGGCGATCCCTGGCTGAAGGCAAAGCAGAGAGTTTTTCGGTGGAGCGCTGGCACCATCTGCCGGCCGACAAGCATGGAAGGAGAATCCTCGCTCCAAATGAGTTCCTGAGGAGCTTTCCAAGCAGCAGGCAGGCTGCCTCCAGAAGCTTAGAGAGTCCTGCTTCGGACTATCCTCCGGCAACAGAGTGGGTGCCAAGGGCATGTGGGTTGGAGGGTGCTCGGAAGCTGCAGGGGAGGTTTTCAGCATCCAGTGCTCTCCGATGGAACACACTGCAGGCGCGAGCATCCATGAACTCCTGCAAGGCTTTGGAGTGGGAAAGCTGTGCTTAGCAGAGGGCTCCCTGCCAAATGCTGCAGGCCTATGTGGATGGCGAAGCTGCAGCTGTCTTGCAGTCTGCTTGTCCAGAGGTGCGTGTGCCCTGGTCCAGAGTGCTGTAGGAGGAGCTCCTAGCAAAGGGAGAGCAAGCACCTTGTTTCCTTGGCATAGAATGGCCTGTGCACACAGAGGCCTGTCAGCAGTGAAGACAACGCAGGCAGCAAGAGGGGTGGCAGGCAGCGAAGTGGCGGCAGGCATCCTGCTTGAAAGTGGGGTCATGACTGTTTTGTCCTCAGGCCCCAGTGTCCACGTGCACACACTGCCTCTGGACATGCAGCTTCCGAGCAGTGCAAGAGAAACACAAGCAACACCCTGGGGCCTTCTCGAATGAACGGTGCTCCATCGAGGTCCTGCTGGCTGGCAGTGGCCTAGGCCAGCAAAGGCCCTAGGGAGGCCAGGCTGAGGCTGGGATGGTTCCTGACCTAGCAGTGCCCAGGGCAAGCCTGGGACTGGAGGCCAGGCTGCAGGCTCATTCCAGCTTGGGCCTGGTGCAGAGAGCCTTCAGCTAAGACTTCCATGGGGAATGGTATGCGTAGTGATTTTTGCCTGCAATCCTCGTTCCTAACTCTCGCCAAACAGCCTGTTAGCCCACACTTGCTAGACGTGTGTTCCTGAGGCAGTTGGACAATAGGGCAAGTGGAGGCTCACCCAGCATGGGACGCCTGCCTTGAACATTGCCCTCGGTGCAAAGAGGATTCCCTGCACCTCTGGCACTGGGGAGAGCATTTCTGCACACAGGAGACACTTGGCAAACACAGTTTCTCCCCTCGGAAAGTACTGTGAGAAAGAGTCGCCATCCCAGATGCATGGCACTCTCCCTTCGAAGCCCTCCATGCAGCAGGCTTTCATGGACTCGGCTGCAGGCTTTGGTAGCTGGAGACACTGCAGCTCCTCTGGAGGCTCAGGGGCAATTGGCACACCCCTCCAAGGAAATGAGGCTAGTGTGATGAGCTCTTTCCAAAGAATGGCAAGCAGCCTGCTCCTTTCAATGAGACACACGTGTGGGGAGAGATGCTTGGCAGCAGAGAAGAAGCAAGAGGGCAGCCAGGGAGGGATTTGCACACAGCTTGAAGTCCCCAGACCTCCTGATTCGAAACCAGGGAATGCCAGCTCTGCCTGTCAGGCCCCATTCCCTAGTGGGCACCCAGATTCAGGATCTGCCCTTTCCCAGCTATGAAACCACACCCAGGCTGCACCCTGAGCCCTGCCAAGTTGGAACTTTGCTCGCCAGGTGGGCTGAATGGCATGACTGTGTCAGGGGAAAGAAGGACCTAGGAGGCCTTCCGGGAACTGCCACGACATAGCAGTGCTCAGGAAAAGGCAGTCTCCTTTCTGTAGGCCGGATGCACACTGGAGTTTCCACTTGAGGCAAGGAAGCTCAGCTAGGTGATCCCTGGCTGAAGGCAAAGCAGAGAGTTTTTCAGTGGAGCGCTGGCCCCATCTGCTGGCCGACAAGCATGGGAGGAGAAACCTCGCTGCAAATGAGTTCCTGAAGTGCTTTCCAAGCAGGAGGCAGCATGGCTCCAATAGTTTAGAAAGTCTTGCTTAGGACTACCCTCTGGCAACAGGGTGGGTGCCAAGGGCATGTGGGTTGGAGGGTGCTCAGAAGTCGCAGGGGAGGCTTTGGGCACCCGGTGCTCTCTGATGGAAAACACTGCAGGCCCGAGCATCCATGAATTCCTGCAAGGCTTTGGAGTGGGAAAGCTGTGCTTAGCAGAAGGCTCCCTGCCAAGTGCTGCAGGCCTTTGTGGATGCTGAAGCAGCAGCTGCCTTGCAGGCTGCTGGTCCAGGGGCGTGTGTGCCCAGGTCCAGGGTGCTGTAGGAGGAGCTCCTAGCAAGGGGCGAGCAAGCACCTTGTTTCCTTGGCATAGACTGGCCTGTGCACCCTGAGGCCTGCCAGACGTGCAGACAGCGCAGGCAGCAAGGGCTTGTGGCAGGCAGATAAGGGGCAGCAGGCATCTCACTTGAAAGTGGGCTCATGACTCTCTTGTTCTCCGGCCCCTGTGGCCGTGTGCAAGCACAGCCTCTGGACCTGCAGCTTCTGAGCAGTGCAAGAGACACACAGGAAACACCCAGGTGCCTTCTCTAGTGAACGGTGTTCCATCAAGGTCCTGCTTGCTGGCAGGGGCCTAGGCCAGCACAGGTCCTAGGGAGGCCAGGCTGAGGCTGGGATGGGTCCCGACCTAGCAGTGCTCAGGGCAAGCCTGGGACTGGAGGCCAGGCTGCAGGCTCATTCCAGCTTGGGCCTGGTGCAGAAAGCCTTCAGCTAGGACTTCCATGGGGTATAGTCAGCACAGTGGTTTTTGCCTGAAATCCATGTTCCTCACTCGGAGCCCCCTGCCTTTCAGCACACACTCCCTAGAAGTGTGTTCCTGAGGCAGTTGGACAGTTGGGGAAGTGGAGGCTCTCCCAGCATGGGAGGTCTGCCTAGAACCTTGCTCTGGCTGCAAAGAGGATTCCCTGCACCTCTGGCGCTGGGGTGAGATTTTCTGCACACAGGAGACACTTGGCACACACAGTGTTTCCCCATGGAAAGCACTGTGAGGAAGAATCTCTGCCAGGGATGCATGGCACTCTCCCATCGAAGCCCTCCATGCAGCAAGCTGTCATGGACTCGAGTGCAGGCCTTGGTGGCTGGAGAGACTGCAGCTCCTCTGGAGGCTCCGGGGCAATTGGCACACCCCTCCAAGGAAATGAGGCTTGTGGGATGAGCACTTTGCAAAGAATTGCAAGCAGCCTGCTCCTTTTGATGAGACACATGTGTGGGGAGAGAGACTTGACAGCAGAGAAGAAGCAAGAGGGCAATGAGGGATTGGATTTGCATGCAGCTTGGAGGCTCCATATCTCCTGCTTCGCAAGCAGGGAGTGCCAGGTCTGCCCATCATGCTCCGTTACCAGCTGGGCACCCAGTTTCAGGATCTGCCCTTTCCCAGCCATGAAACCACACCCAGGCTGCACCCTGAGCCCTGCCAAGGGGGACCCTTGCCCGCCAGGTGGGCTGAATTGCATGACTGTGTCAGGGGAGAGAAGGCCCTAGGAGGCCTTCAGGGAACTGCCTCAACATAGCCCCGCTCAGGAAAGGCACTCCTCTTTCTGTGACCGGATGCACAATGGAGTATCTGCTTGAGGCAAAGAAGCTCAGCTAGGCGATCCATGGCTGAAGGCAAAGCAGAGAGTTTTTCGGTGGAGCGCTGGCACCATCTGCCGGCCGACAAGCATGGAAGGAGAATCCTCGCTCCAAATGAGTTCCTGAGGAGCTTTCCAAGCAGCAGGCAGGCTGCCTCCAGAAGCTTAGAGAGTCCTGCTTCGGACTATCCTCCGGCAACAGAGTGGGTGCCAAGGGCATGTGGGTTGGAGGGTGCTCAGAAGTCGCAGGGGAGGCTTTGGGCACCCGGTGCTCTCTGATGGAAAACACTGCAGGCCCGAGCATCCATGAATTCCTGCAAGGCTTTGGAGTGGGAAAGCTGTGCTTAGCAGAAGGCTCCCTGCCAAGTGCTGCAGGCCTTTGTGGATGCTGAAGCAGCAGCTGCCTTGCAGGCTGCTGGTCCAGGGGCGTGTGTGCCCAGGTCCAGAGTGCTGTAGGAGGAGCTCCTAGCAAGGGGCGAGCAAGCACCTTGTTTCCTTGGCATAGACTGGCCTGTGCACCCTGAGGCCTGCCAGACGTGCAGACAGCGCAGGCAGCAAGGGCTTGTGGCAGGCAGATAAGGGGCAGCAGGCGTCTCACTTGAAAGTGGGCTCATGACTCTCTTGTTCTCCGGCCCCTGTGGCCGTGTGCAAGCACAGCCTCTGGACCTGCAGCTTCTGAGCAGTGCAAGAGACACACAGGAAACACCCAGGTGCCTTCTCTAGTGAACGGTGTTCCATCAAGGTCCTGCTTGCTGGCAGGGGCCTAGGCCAGCACAGGTCCTAGGGAGGCCAGGCTGAGGCTGGGATGGGTCCCGACCTAGCAGTGCTCAGGGCAAGCCTGGGACTGGAGGCCAGGCTGCAGGCTCATTCCAGCTTGGGCCTGGTGCAGAAAGCCTTCAGCTAGGACTTCCATGGGGTATAGTCAGCACAGTGGTTTTTGCCTGAAATCCATGTTCCTCACTCGGAGCCCCCTGCCTTTCAGCACACACTCCCTAGAAGTGTGTTCCTGAGGCAGTTGGACAGTTGGGGAAGTGGAGGCTCTCCCAGCATGGGAGGTCTGCCTAGAACCTTGCTCTGGCTGCAAAGAGGATTCCCTGCACCTCTGGCGCTGGGGTGAGATTTTCTGCACACAGGAGACACTTGGCACACACAGTGTTTCCCCATGGAAAGCACTGTGAGGAAGAATCTCTGCCAGGGATGCATGGCACTCTCCCATCGAAGCCCTCCATGCAGCAAGCTGTCATGGACTCGAGTGCAGGCCTTGGTGGCTGGAGAGACTGCAGCTCCTCTGGAGGCTCCGGGGCAATTGGCACACCCCTCCAAGGAAATGAGGCTTGTGGGATGAGCACTTTGCAAAGAATTGCAAGCAGCCTGCTCCTTTTGATGAGACACATGTGTGGGGAGAGAGACTTGACAGCAGAGAAGAAGCAAGAGGGCAATGAGGGATTGGATTTGCATGCAGCTTGGAGGCTCCATATCTCCTGCTTCGCAAGCAGGGAGTGCCAGGTCTGCCCATCATGCTCCGTTACCAGCTGGGCACCCAGTTTCAGGATCTGCCCTTTCCCAGCCATGAAACCACACCCAGGCTGCACCCTGAGCCCTGCCAAGGGGGACCCTTGCCCGCCAGGTGGGCTGAATTGCATGACTGTGTCAGGGGAGAGAAGGCCCTAGGAGGCCTTCAGGGAACTGCCTCAACATAGCCCCGCTCAGGAAAGGAACTCCTCTTTCTGTGACCGGATGCACAATGGAGTATCTGCTTGAGGCAAAGAAGCTCAGCTAGGCGATCCCTGGCTGAAGGCAAAGCAGAGAGTTTTTCAGTGGAGCGCTGGCACCATCTGCCGGCCGACAAGCATGGAAGGAGAATCCTCGCTCCAAATGAGTTCCTGAGGAGCTTTCCAAGCAGCAGGCAGGCTGCCTCCAGAAGCTTAGAGAGTCCTGCTTCGGACTATCCTCCGGCAACAGAGTGGGTGCCAAGGGCATGTGGGTTGGAGGGTGCTCGGAAGCTGCAGGGGAGGTTTTCAGCATCCAGTGCTCTCCGATGGAACACACTGCAGGCGCGAGCATCCATGAACTCCTGCAAGGCTTTGGAGTGGGAAAGCTGTGCTTAGCAGAGGGCTCCCTGCCAAATGCTGCAGGCCTATGTGGATGGCGAAGCTGCAGCTGTCTTGCAGTCTGCTTGTCCAGAGGTGCGTGTGCCCTGGTCCAGAGTGCTGTAGGAGGAGCTCCTAGCAAAGGGAGAGCAAGCACCTTGTTTCCTTGGCATAGACTGGCCTGTGCACACAGAGGCCTGTCAGCAGTGAAGACAACGCAGGCAGCAAGAGGGGTGGCAGGCAGCTAAGTGGCGGCAGGCATCCTGCTTGAAAGTGGGGTCATGACTGTTTTGTCCTCAGGCCCCAGTGTCCACGTGCACACACTGCCTCTGGACATGCAGCTTCCGAGCAGTGCAAGAGAAACACAAGCAACACCCTGGGGCCTTCTCGAATGAACGGTGCTCCATCGAGGTCCTGCTGGCTGGCAGTGGCCTAGGCCAGCAAAGGCCCTAGGGAGGCCAGGCTGAGGCTGGGATGGTTCCTGACCTAGCAGTGCCCAGGGCAAGCCTGGGACTGGAGGCCAGGCTGCAGGCTCATTCCAGCTTGGGCCTGGTGCAGAGAGCCTTCAGCTAAGACTTCCATGGGGAATGGTATGCGTAGTGATTTTTGCCTGCAATCCTCGTTCCTAACTCTCGCCAAGCAGCCTGTTAGCCCACACTTGCTAGACGTGTGTTCCTGAGGCAGTTGGACAATAGGGCAAGTGGAGGCTCACCCAGCATGGGACGCCTGCCTTGAACATTGCCCTGGGTGCAAAGAGGATTCCCTGCACCTCTGGCACTGGGGAGAGCATTTCTGCACACAGGAGACACCTGGCAAACACAGTTTCTCCCCTCGGAAAGTACTGTGAGAAAGAGTCGCCATCCCGGATGCATGGCACTCTCCCTTCGAAGCCCTCCATGCAGCAGGCTTTCATGGACTCGGCTGCAGGCTTTGGTAGCTGGAGACACTGCAGCTCCTCTGGAGGCTCAGGGGCAATTGGCACACCCCTCCAAGGAAATGAGGCTAGTGTGATGAGCTCTTTCCAAAGAATGGCAAGCAGCCTGCTCCTTTCAATGAGACACACGTGTGGGGAGAGATGCTTGGCAGCAGAGAAGAAGCAAGAGGGCAGCCAGGGAGGGATTTGCACACAGCTTGAAGTCCCCAGACCTCCTGATTCGAAACCAGGGAATGCCAGCTCTGCCTGTCAGGCCCCATTCCCTAGTGGGCACCCAGATTCAGGATCTGCCCTTTCCCAGCTATGAAACCACACCCAGGCTGCACCCTGAGCCCTGCCAAGTTGGAACTTTGCTCGCCTGGTGGGCTGAATGGCATGACTGTGTCAGGGGAAAGAAGGACCTAGGAGGCCTTCCGGGAACTGCCACGACATAGCAGTGCTCAGGAAAAGGCAGTCTCCTTTCTGTAGGCCGGATGCACACTGGAGTTTCCACTTGAGGCAAGGAAGCTCAGCTAGGTGATCCCTGGCTGAAGGCAAAGCAGAGAGTTTTTCAGTGGAGCGCTGGCCCCATCTGCTGGCCGACAAGCATGGGAGGAGAAACCTCGCTACAAATGAGTTCCTGAAGTGCTTTCCAAGCAGGAGGCAGCATGGCTCCAATAGTTTAGAAAGTCTTGCTTAGGACTACCCTCTGGCAACAGGGTGGGTGCCAAGGGCATGTGGGTTGGAGGGTGCTCAGAAGTCGCAGGGGAGGCTTTGGGCACCCGGTGCTCTCTGATGGAAAACACTGCAGGCCCGAGCATCCATGAATTCCTGCAAGGCTTTGGAGTGGGAAAGCTGTGCTTAGCAGAAGGCTCCCTGCCAAGTGCTGCAGGCCTTTGTGGATGCTGAAGCAGCAGCTGCCTTGCAGGCTGCTGGTCCAGGGGCGTGTGTGCCCAGGTCCAGAGTGCTGTAGGAGGAGCTCCTAGCAAGGGGCGAGCAAGCACCTTGTTTCCTTGGCATAGACTGGCCTGTGCACCCTGAGGCCTGCCAGACGTGCAGACAGCGCAGGCAGCAAGGGCTTGTGGCAGGCAGATAAGGGGCAGCAGGCGTCTCACTTGAAAGTGGGCTCATGACTCTCTTGTTCTCCGGCCCCTGTGGCCGTGTGCAAGCACAGCCTCTGGACCTGCAGCTTCTGAGCAGTGCAAGAGACACACAGGAAACACCCAGGTGCCTTCTCTAGTGAACGGTGTTCCATCAAGGTCCTGCTTGCTGGCAGGGGCCTAGGCCAGCACAGGTCCTAGGGAGGCCAGGCTGAGGCTGGGATGGGTCCCGACCTAGCAGTGCTCAGGGCAAGCCTGGGACTGGAGGCCAGGCTGCAGGCTCATTCCAGCTTGGGCCTGGTGCAGAAAGCCTTCAGCTAGGACTTCCATGGGGTATAGTCAGCACAGTGGTTTTTGCCTGAAATCCATGTTCCTCACTCGGAGCCCCCTGCCTTTCAGCACACACTCCCTAGAAGTGTGTTCCTGAGGCAGTTGGACAGTTGGGGAAGTGGAGGCTCTCCCAGCATGGGAGGTCTGCCTAGAACCTTGCTCTGGCTGCAAAGAGGATTCCCTGCACCTCTGGCGCTGGGGTGAGATTTTCTGCACACAGGAGACACTTGGCACACACAGTGTTTCCCCATGGAAAGCACTGTGAGGAAGAATCTCTGCCAGGGATGCATGGCACTCTCCCATCGAAGCCCTCCATGCAGCAAGCTGTCATGGACTCGAGTGCAGGCCTTGGTGGCTGGAGAGACTGCAGCTCCTCTGGAGGCTCCGGGGCAATTGGCACACCCCTCCAAGGAAATGAGGCTTGTGGGATGAGCACTTTGCAAAGAATTGCAAGCAGCCTGCTCCTTTTGATGAGACACATGTGTGGGGAGAGAGACTTGACAGCAGAGAAGAAGCAAGAGGGCAATGAGGGATTGGATTTGCATGCAGCTTGGAGGCTCCATATCTCCTGCTTCGCAAGCAGGGAGTGCCAGGTCTGCCCATCATGCTCCGTTACCAGCTGGGCACCCAGTTTCAGGATCTGCCCTTTCCCAGCCATGAAACCACACCCAGGCTGCACCCTGAGCCCTGCCAAGGGGGACCCTTGCCCGCCAGGTGGGCTGAATTGCATGACTGTGTCAGGGGAGAGAAGGCCCTAGGAGGCCTTCAGGGAACTGCCTCAACATAGCCCCGCTCAGGAAAGGAACTCCTCTTTCTGTGACCGGATGCACAATGGAGTATCTGCTTGAGGCAAAGAAGCTCAGCTAGGCGATCCCTGGCTGAAGGCAAAGCAGAGAGTTTTTCAGTGGAGCGCTGGCACCATCTGCCGGCCGACAAGCATGGAAGGAGAATCCTCGCTCCAAATGAGTTCCTGAGGAGCTTTCCAAGCAGCAGGCAGGCTGCCTCCAGAAGCTTAGAGAGTCCTGCTTCGGACTATCCTCCGGCAACAGAGTGGGTGCCAAGGGCATGTGGGTTGGAGGGTGCTCGGAAGCTGCAGGGGAGGTTTTCAGCATCCAGTGCTCTCCGATGGAACACACTGCAGGCGCGAGCATCCATGAACTCCTGCAAGGCTTTGGAGTGGGAAAGCTGTGCTTAGCAGAGGGCTCCCTGCCAAATGCTGCAGGCCTATGTGGATGGCGAAGCTGCAGCTGTCTTGCAGTCTGCTTGTCCAGAGGTGCGTGTGCCCTGGTCCAGAGTGCTGTAGGAGGAGCTCCTAGCAAAGGGAGAGCAAGCACCTTGTTTCCTTGGCATAGACTGGCCTGTGCACACAGAGGCCTGTCAGCAGTGAAGACAACGCAGGCAGCAAGAGGGGTGGCAGGCAGCTAAGTGGCGGCAGGCATCCTGCTTGAAAGTGGGGTCATGACTGTTTTGTCCTCAGGCCCCAGTGTCCACGTGCACACACTGCCTCTGGACATGCAGCTTCCGAGCAGTGCAAGAGAAACACAAGCAACACCCTGGGGCCTTCTCGAATGAACGGTGCTCCATCGAGGTCCTGCTGGCTGGCAGTGGCCTAGGCCAGCAAAGGCCCTAGGGAGGCCAGGCTGAGGCTGGGATGGTTCCTGACCTAGCAGTGCCCAGGGCAAGCCTGGGACTGGAGGCCAGGCTGCAGGCTCATTCCAGCTTGGGCCTGGTGCAGAGAGCCTTCAGCTAAGACTTCCATGGGGAATGGTATGCGTAGTGATTTTTGCCTGCAATCCTCGTTCCTAACTCTCGCCAAGCAGCCTGTTAGCCCACACTTGCTAGACGTGTGTTCCTGAGGCAGTTGGACAATAGGGCAAGTGGAGGCTCACCCAGCATGGGACGCCTGCCTTGAACATTGCCCTGGGTGCAAAGAGGATTCCCTGCACCTCTGGCACTGGGGAGAGCATTTCTGCACACAGGAGACACTTGGCAAACACAGTTTCTCCCCTCGGAAAGTACTGTGAGAAAGAGTCGCCATCCCGGATGCATGGCACTCTCCCTTCGAAGCCCTCCATGCAGCAGGCTTTCATGGACTCGGCTGCAGGCTTTGGTAGCTGGAGACACTGCAGCTCCTCTGGAGGCTCAGGGGCAATTGGCACACCCCTCCAAGGAAATGAGGCTAGTGTGATGAGCTCTTTCCAAAGAATGGCAAGCAGCCTGCTCCTTTCAATGAGACACACGTGTGGGGAGAGATGCTTGGCAGCAGAGAAGAAGCAAGAGGGCAGCCAGGGAGGGATTTGCACACAGCTTGAAGTCCCCAGACCTCCTGATTCGAAACCAGGGAATGCCAGCTCTGCCTGTCAGGCCCCATTCCCTAGTGGGCACCCAGATTCAGGATCTGCCCTTTCCCAGCTATGAAACCACACCCAGGCTGCACCCTGAGCCCTGCCAAGTTGGAACTTTGCTCGCCTGGTGGGCTGAATGGCATGACTGTGTCAGGGGAAAGAAGGACCTAGGAGGCCTTCCGGGAACTGCCACGACATAGCAGTGCTCAGGAAAAGGCAGTCTCCTTTCTGTAGGCCGGATGCACACTGGAGTTTCCACTTGAGGCAAGGAAGCTCAGCTAGGTGATCCCTGGCTGAAGGCAAAGCAGAGAGTTTTTCAGTGGAGCGCTGGCCCCATCTGCTGGCCGACAAGCATGGGAGGAGAAACCTCGCTACAAATGAGTTCCTGAAGTGCTTTCCAAGCAGGAGGCAGCATGGCTCCAATAGTTTAGAAAGTCTTGCTTAGGACTACCCTCTGGCAACAGGGTGGGTGCCAAGGGCATGTGGGTTGGAGGGTGCTCAGAAGTCGCAGGGGAGGCTTTGGGCACCCGGTGCTCTCTGATGGAAAACACTGCAGGCCCGAGCATCCATGAATTCCTGCAAGGCTTTGGAGTGGGAAAGCTGTGCTTAGCAGAAGGCTCCCTGCCAAGTGCTGCAGGCCTTTGTGGATGCTGAAGCAGCAGCTGCCTTGCAGGCTGCTGGTCCAGGGGCGTGTGTGCCCAGGTCCAGGGTGCTGTAGGAGGAGCTCCTAGCAAGGGGCGACTAAGCACCTTGTTTCGTTGGCATAGACTGGCCTGTGCACCCTGAGGCCTGCCAGACGTGCAGACAGCGCAGGCAGCAAGGGCTTGTGGCAGGCAGATAAGGGGCAGCAGGCGTCTCACTTGAAAGTGGGCTCATGACTCTCTTGTTCTCCAGCCCCTGTGGCCGTGTGCAAGCACAGCCTCTGGACCTGCAGCTTCTGAGCAGTGCAAGAGACACACAGGAAACACCCAGGTGCCTTCTCTAGTGAACGGTGTTCCATCAAGGTCCTGCTTGCTGGCAGGGGCCTAGGCCAGCACAGGTCCTAGGGAGGCCAGGCTGAGGCTGGGATGGGTCCCGACCTAGCAGTGCTCAGGGCAAGCCTGGGACTGGAGGCCAGGCTGCAGGCTCATTCCAGCTTGGGCCTGGTGCAGAAAGCCTTCAGCTAGGACTTCCATGGGGTATAGTCAGCACAGTGGTTTTTGCCTGAAATCCATGTTCCTCACTCGGAGCCCCCTGCCTTTCAGCACACACTCCCTAGAAGTGTGTTCCTGAGGCAGTTGGACAGTTGGGGAAGTGGAGGCTCTCCCAGCATGGGAGGTCTGCCTAGAACCTTGCTCTGGCTGCAAAGAGGATTCCCTGCACCTCTGGCGCTGGGGTGAGATTTTCTGCACACAGGAGACACTTGGCACACACAGTGTTTCCCCATGGAAAGCACTGTGAGGAAGAATCTCTGCCAGGGATGCATGGCACTCTCCCATCGAAGCCCTCCATGCAGCAAGCTGTCATGGACTCGAGTGCAGGCCTTGGTGGCTGGAGAGACTGCAGCTCCTCTGGAGGCTCCGGGGCAATTGGCACACCCCTCCAAGGAAATGAGGCTTGTGGGATGAGCACTTTGCAAAGAATTGCAAGCAGCCTGCTCCTTTTGATGAGACGCATGTGTGGGGAGAGAGACTTGACAGCAGAGAAGAAGCAAGAGGGCAATGAGGGATTGGATTTGCATGCAGCTTGGAGGCTCCATATCTCCTGCTTCGCAAGCAGGGAGTGCCAGGTCTGCCCATCATGCTCCGTTACCAGCTGGGCACCCAGTTTCAGGATCTGCCCTTTCCCAGCCATGAAACCACACCCAGGCTGCACCCTGAGCCCTGCCAAGGGGGACCCTTGCCCGCCAGGTGGGCTGAATTGCATGACTGTGTCAGGGGAGAGAAGGCCCTAGGAGGCCTTCAGGGAACTGCCTCAACATAGCCCCGCTCAGGAAAGGCACTCCTCTTTCTGTGACCGGATGCACAATGGAGTATCTGCTTGAGGCAAAGAAGCTCAGCTAGGCGATCCCTGGCTGAAGGCAAAGCAGAGAGTTTTTCGGTGGAGCGCTGGCACCATCTGCCGGCCGACAATCATGGAAGGAGAATCCTCGCTCCAAATGAGTTCCTGAGGAGCTTTCCAAGCAGCAGGCAGGCTGCCTCCAGAAGCTTAGAGAGTCCTGCTTCGGACTATCCTCCGGCAACAGAGTGGGTGCCAAGGGCATGTGGGTTGGAGGGTGCTCAAAAGCTGCAGGGGAGGTTTTCAGCATCCAGTGCTCTCCGATGGAACACACTGCAGGCGCGAGCATCCATGAACTCCTGCAAGGCTTTGGAGTGGGAAAGCTGTGCTTAGCAGAGGGCTCCCTGCCAAATGCTGCAGGCCTATGTGGATGGCGAAGCTGCAGCTGTCTTGCAGTCTGCTTGTCCAGAGGTGCGTGTGCCCTGGTCCAGAGTGCTGTAGGAGGAGCTCCTAGCAAAGGGAGAGCAAGCACCTTGTTTCCTTGGCATAGAATGGCCTGTGCACACAGAGGCCTGTCAGCAGTGAAGACAACGCAGGCAGCAAGAGGGGTGGCAGGCAGCTAAGTGGCGGCAGGCATCCTGCTTGAAAGTGGGGTCATGACTGTTTTGTCCTCAGGCCCCAGTGTCCACGTGCACACACTGCCTCTGGACATGCAGCTTCCGAGCAGTGCAAGAGAAACACAAGCAACACCCTGGGGCCTTCTCGAATGAACGGTGCTCCATCGAGGTCCTGCTGGCTGGCAGTGGCCTAGGCCAGCAAAGGCCCTAGGGAGGCCAGGCTGAGGCTGGGATGGTTCCTGACCTAGCAGTGCCCAGGGCAAGCCTGGGACTGGAGGCCAGGCTGCAGGCTCATTCCAGCTTGGGCCTGGTGCAGAGAGCCTTCAGCTAAGACTTCCATGGGGAATGGTATGCGTAGTGATTTTTGCCTGCAATCCTCGTTCCTAACTCTCGCCAAACAGCCTGTTAGCCCACACTTGCTAGACGTGTGTTCCTGAGGCAGTTGGACAATAGGGCAAGTGGAGGCTCACCCAGCATGGGACGCCTGCCTTGAACATTGCCCTGGGTGCAAAGAGGATTCCCTGCACCTCTGGCACTGGGGAGAGCATTTCTGCACACAGGAGACACTTGGCAAACACAGTTTCTCCCCTCGGAAAGTACTGTGAGAAAGAGTCGCCATCCCGGATGCATGGCACTCTCCCTTCGAAGCCCTCCATGCAGCAGGCTTTCATGGACTCGGCTGCAGGCTTTGGTAGCTGGAGACACTGCAGCTCCTCTGGAGGCTCAGGGGCAATTGGCACACCCCTCCAAGGAAATGAGGCTAGTGTGATGAGCTCTTTCCAAAGAATGGCAAGCAGCCTGCTCCTTTCAATGAGACACACGTGTGGGGAGAGATGCTTGGCAGCAGAGAAGAAGCAAGAGGGCAGCCAGGGAGGGATTTGCACACAGCTTGAAGTCCCCAGACCCCCTGATTCGAAACCAGGGAATGCCAGCTCTGCCTGTCAGGCCCCATTCCCTAGTGGGCACCCAGATTCAGGATCTGCCCTTTCCCAGCTATGAAACCACACCCAGGCTGCACCCTGAGCCCTGCCAAGTTGCTCGCCAGGTGGGCTGAATGGCATGACTGTGTCAGGGGAAAGAAGGACCTCGGAGGCCTTCCGGGAACTGCCACGACATAGCAGTGCTCAGGAAAAGGCAGTCTCCTCTCTGTAGGCCGGATGCACACTGGAGTTTCCACTTGAGGCAAGGAAGCTCAGCTAGGTGATCCCTGGCTGAAGGCAAAGCAGAGAGTTTTTCAGTGGAGCGCTGGCCCCATCTGCTGTCCGACAAGCATGGGAGGAGAAAGCTCGCTGCAAATGAGTTCCTGAAGTGCTTTCCAAGCAGGAGGCAGCATGGCTCCAATAGTTTAGAAAGTCTTGCTTAGGACTACCCTCTGGCAACAGGGTGGGTGCCAAGGGCATGTGGGTTGGAGGGTGCTCAGAAGTCGCAGGGGAGGCTTTGGGCACCCGGTGCTCTCTGATGGAAAACACTGCAGGCCCGAGCATCCATGAATTCCTGCAAGGCTTTGGAGTGGGAAAGCTGTGCTTAGCAGAAGGCTCCCTGCCAAGTGCTGCAGGCCTTTGTGGATGCTGAAGCAGCAGCTGCCTTGCAGGCTGCTGGTCCAGGGGCGTGTGTGCCCAGGTCCAGGGTGCTGTAGGAGGAGCTCCTAGCAAGGGGCGAGCAAGCACCTTGTTTCCTTGGCATAGACTGGCCTGTGCACCCTGAGGCCTGCCAGACGTGCAGACAGCGCAGGCAGCAAGGGCTTGTGGCAGGCAGATAAGGGGCAGCAGGCGTCTCACTTGAAAGTGGGCTCATGACTCTCTTGTTCTCCGGCCCCTGTGGCCGTGTGCAAGCACAGCCTCTGGACCTGCAGCTTCTGAGCAGTGCAAGAGACACACAGGAAACACCCAGGTGCCTTCTCTAGTGAACGGTGTTCCATCAAGGTCCTGCTTGCTGGCAGGGGCCTAGGCTAGCACAGGTCCTAGGGAGGCCAGGCTGAGGCTGGGATGGGTCCCGACCTAGCAGTGCTCAGGGCAAGCCTGGGACTGGAGGCCAGGCTGCAGGCTCATTCCAGCTTGGGCCTGGTGCAGAAAGCCTTCAGCTAGGACTTCCATGGGGTATAGTCAGCACAGTGGTTTTTGCCTGAAATCCATGTTCCTCACTCGGAGCCCCCTGCCTTTCAGCACACACTCCCTAGAAGTGTGTTCCTGAGGCAGCTGGACAGTTGGGGAAGTGGAGGCTCTCCCAGCATGGGAGGTCTGCCTAGAACCTTGCTCTGGCTGCAAAGAGGATTCCCTGCACCTCTGGCGCTGGGGTGAGATTTTCTGCACACAGGAGACACTTGGCACACACAGTGTTTCCCCATGGAAAGCACTGTGAGGAAGAATCTCTGCCAGGGATGCATGGCACTCTCCCATCGAAGCCCTCCATGCAGCAAGCTGTCATGGACTCGAGTGCAGGCCTTGGTGGCTGGAGAGACTGCAGCTCCTCTGGAGGCTCCGGGGCAATTGGCACACCCCTCCAAGGAAATGAGGCTTGTGGGATGAGCACTTTGCAAAGAATTGCAAGCAGCCTGCTCCTTTTGATGAGACACATGTGTGGGGAGAGAGACTTGACAGCAGAGAAGAAGCAAGAGGGCAATGAGGGATTGGATTTGCATGCAGCTTGGAGGCTCCATATCTCCTGCTTCGCAAGCAGGGAGTGCCAGGTCTGCCCATCATGCTCCGTTACCAGCTGGGCACCCAGTTTCAGGATCTGCCCTTTCCCAGCCATGAAACCACACCCAGGCTGCACCCTGAGCCCTGCCAAGGGGGACCCTTGCCCGCCAGGTGGGCTGAATTGCATGACTGTGTCAGGGGAGAGAAGGCCCTAGGAGGCCTTCAGGGAACTGCCTCAACATAGCCCCGCTCAGGAAAGGCACTCCTCTTTCTGTGACCGGATGCACAATGGAGTATCTGCTTGAGGCAAAGAAGCTCAGCTAGGCGATCCCTGGCTGAAGGCAAAGCAGAGAGTTTTTCGGTGGAGCGCTGGCACCATCTGCCGGCCGACAAGCATGGAAGGAGAATCCTCGCTCCAAATGAGGTCCTGAGGAGCTTTCCAAGCAGCAGGCAGGCTGCCTCCAGAAGCTTAGAGAGTCCTGCTTCGGACTATCCTCTGGCAACAGAGTGGGTGCCAAGGGTATGTGGGTTGGAGGGTGCTCGGAAGCTGCAGGGGAGGTTTTCAGCATCCAGTGCTCTCCGATGGAACACACTGCAGGCGCGAGCATCCATGAACTCCTGCAAGGCTTTGGAGTGGGAAAGCTGTGCTTAGCAGAGGGCTCCCTGCCAAATGCTGCAGGCCTATGTGGATGGCGAAGCTGCAGCTGTCTTGCAGTCTGCTTGTCCAGAGGTGCGTGTGCCCTGGTCCAGAGTGCTGTAGGAGGAGCTCCTAGCAAAGGGAGAGCAAGCACCTTGTTTCCTTGGCATAGACTGGCCTGTGCACACAGAGGCCTGTCAGCAGTGAAGACAACGCAGGCAGCAAGAGGGGTGGCAGGCAGCTAAGTGGCAGCAGGCATCCTGCTTGAAAATGGGGTCATGACTGTTTTGTCCTCAGGCCCCAGTGTCCACGTGCACACACTGCCTCTGGACCTGCAGCTTCCGAGCAGTGCAAGAGAAACACAAGCAACACCCTGGGGCCTTCTCGAATGAACGGTGCTCCATCGAGGTCCTGCTGGCTGGCAGTGGCCTAGGCCAGCAAAGGCCCTAGGGAGGCCAGGCTGAGGCTGGGATGGTTCCTGACCTAGCAGTGCCCAGGGCAAGCCTGGGACTGGAGGCCAGGCTGCAGGCTCATTCCAGCTTGGGCCTGGTGCAGAGAGCCTTCAGCTAAGACTTCCATGGGGAATGGTATGCGTAGTGATTTTTGCCTGCAATCCTCGTTCCTAACTCTCGCCAAACAGCCTGTTAGCCCACACTTGCTAGACGTGTGTTCCTGAGGCAGTTGGACAATAGGGCAAGTGGAGGCTCACCCAGCATGGGACGCCTGCCTTGAATATTGCCCTGGGTGCAAAGAGGATTCCCTGCACCTCTGGCACTGGGGAGAGCATTTCTGCACACAGGAGACACTTGGCAAACACAGTTTCTCCCCTCGGAAAGTACTGTGAGAAAGAGTCGCCATCCCGGATGCATGGCACTCTCCCTTCGAAGCCCTCCATGCAGCAGGCTTTCATGGACTCGGCTGCAGGCTTTGGTAGCTGGAGACACTGCAGCTCCTCTGGAGGCTCAGGGGCAATTGGCACACCCCTCCAAGGAAATGAGGCTAGTGTGATGAGCTCTTTCCAAAGAATGGCAAGCAGCCTGCTCCTTTCAATGAGACACACGTGTGGGGAGAGATGCTTGGCAGCAGAGAAGAAGCAAGAGGGCAGCCAGGGAGGGATTTGCACACAGCTTGAAGTCCCCAGACCCCCTGATTCGAAACCAGGGAATGCCAGCTCTGCCTGTCAGGCCCCATTCCCTAGTGGGCACCCAGATTCAGGATCTGCCCTTTCCCAGCTATGAAACCACACCCAGGCTGCACCCTGAGCCCTGCCAAGTTGGAACTTTGCTCGCCAGGTGGGCTGAATGGCATGACTGTGTCAGGGGAAAGAAGGACCTAGGAGGCCTTCCGGGAACTGCCACGACATAGCAGTGCTCAGGAAAAGGCAGTCTCCTTTCTGTAGGCCGGATGCACACTGGAGTTTCCACTTGAGGCAAGGAAGCTCAGCTAGGTGATCCCTGGCTGAAGGCAAAGCAGAGAGTTTTTCAGTGGAGCGCTGGCCCCATCTGCTGTCCGACAAGCATGGGAGGAGAAAGCTCGCTGCAAATGAGTTCCTGAAGTGCTTTCCAAGCAGGAGGCAGCATGGCTCCAATAGTTTAGAAAGTCTTGCTTAGGACTACCCTCTGGCAACAGGGTGGGTGCCAAGGGCATGTGGGTTGGAGGGTGCTCAGAAGTCGCAGGGGAGGCTTTGGGCACCCGGTGCTCTCTGATGGAAAACACTGCAGGCCCGAGCATCCATGAATTCCTGCAAGGCTTTGGAGTGGGAAAGCTGTGCTTAGCAGAAGGCTCCCTGCCAAGTGCTGCAGGCCTTTGTGGATGCTGAAGCAGCAGCTGCCTTGCAGGCTGCTGGTCCAGGGGCGTGTGTGCCCAGGTCCAGAGTGCTGTAGGAGGAGC
This sequence comes from Hippopotamus amphibius kiboko, assembly GCF_030028045.1. Classification (NCBI taxonomy): domain Eukaryota; kingdom Metazoa; phylum Chordata; class Mammalia; order Artiodactyla; family Hippopotamidae; genus Hippopotamus; species Hippopotamus amphibius. The sequence goes on along the minus strand of NC_080187.1, from coordinate 125,776,925 downwards.
TCCTAGCAAGGGGCGAGCAAGCACCTTGTTTCCTTGGCATAGACTGGCCTGTGCACCCTGAGGCCTGCAGACGTGCAGACAGCGCAGGCAGCAAGGGCTTGTGGCAGGCAGATAAGGGGCAGCAGGCGTCTCACTTGAAAGTGGGCTCATGACTCTCTTGTTCTCCGGCCCCTGTGGCCGTGTGCAAGCACAGCCTCTGGACCTGCAGCTTCTGAGCAGTGCAAGAGACACACAGGAAACACCCAGGTGCCTTCTCTAGTGAACGGTGTTCCATCAAGGTCCTGCTTGCTGGCAGGGGCCTAGGCCAGCACAGGTCCTAGGGAGGCCAGGCTGAGGCTGGGATGGGTCCCGACCTAGCAGTGCTCAGGGCAAGCCTGGGACTGGAGGCCAGGCTGCAGGCTCATTCCAGCTTGGGCCTGGTGCAGAAAGCCTTCAGCTAGGACTTCCATGGGGTATAGTCAGCACAGTGGTTTTTGCCTGAAATCCATGTTCCTCACTCGGAGCCCCCTGCCTTTCAGCACACACTCCCTAGAAGTGTGTTCCTGAGGCAGTTGGACAGTTGGGGAAGTGGAGGCTCTCCCAGCATGGGAGGTCTGCCTAGAACCTTGCTCTGGCTGCAAAGAGGATTCCCTGCACCTCTGGCGCTGGGGTGAGATTTTCTGCACAGAGGAGACACTTGGCACACACAGTGTTTCCCCATGGAAAGCACTGTGAGGAAGAATCTCTGCCAGGGATGCATGGCACTCTCCCATCGAAGCCCTCCATGCAGCAAGCTGTCATGGACTCGAGTGCAGGCCTTGGTGGCTGGAGAGACTGCAGCTCCTCTGGAGGCTCCGGGGCAATTGGCACACCCCTCCAAGGAAATGAGGCTTGTGGGATGAGCACTTTGCAAAGAATTGCAAGCAGCCTGCTCCTTTTGACGAGACACATGTGTGGGGAGAGAGACTTGACAGCAGAGAAGAAGCAAGAGGGCAATGAGGGATTGGATTTGCATGCAGCTTGGAGGCTCCATATCTCCTGCTTCGCAAGCAGGGAGTGCCAGGTCTGCCCATCATGCTCCGTTACCAGCTGGGCACCCAGTTTCAGGATCTGCCCTTTCCCAGCCATGAAACCACACCCAGGCTGCACCCTGAGCCCTGCCAAGGGGGACCCTTGCCCGCCAGGTGGGCTGAATTGCATGACTGTGTCAGGGGAGAGAAGGCCCTAGGAGGCCTTCAGGGAACTGCCTCAACATAGCCCCGCTCAGGAAAGGCACTCCTCTTTCTGTGACCGGATGCACAATGGAGTATCTGCTTGAGGCAAAGAAGCTCAGCTAGGCGATCCCTGGCTGAAGGCAAAGCAGAGAGTTTTTCGGTGGAGCGCTGGCACCATCTGCCGGCCGACAAGCATGGAGGAGAATCCTCACTCCAAATGAGGTCCTGAGGAGCTTTCCAAGCAGCAGGCAGGCTGCCTCCAGAAGCTTAGAGAGTCCTGCTTCGGACTATCCTCCGGCAACAGAGTGGGTGCCAAGGGCATGTGGGTTGGAGGGTGCTCGGAAGCTGCAGGGGAGGTTTTCAGCATCCAGTGCTCTCCGATGGAACACACTGCAGGCGCGAGCATCCATGAACTCCTGCAAGGCTTTGGAGTGGGAAAGCTGTGCTTAGCAGAGGGCTCCCTGCCAAATGCTGCAGGCCTATGTGGATGGCGAAGCTGCAGCTGTCTTGCAGTCTGCTTGTCCAGAGGTGCGTGTGCCCTGGTCCAGAGTGCTGTAGGAGGAGCTTCTAGCAACGGGAGAGCAAGCACCTTGTTTCCTTGGCATAGAATGGCCTGTGCACACAGAGGCCTGTCAGCAGTGAAGACAACGCAGGCAGCAAGAGGGGTGGCAGGCAGCTAAGTGGCGGCAGGCGTCCTGCTTGAAAGTGGGGTCATGACTGTTTTGTCCTCAGGCCCCAGTGTCCACGTGCACACACTGCCTCTGGACCTGCAGCTTCCGAGCAGTGCAAGAGAAACACAAGCAACACCCTGGGGCCTTCTCGAATGAACGGTGCTCCATTGAGGTCCTGCTGGCTGGCAGTGGCCTAGGCCAGCAAAGGCCCTAGGGAGGCCAGGCTGAGGCTGGGATGGTTCCTGACCTAGCAGTGCCCAGGGCAAGCCTGGGACTGGAGGCCAGGCTGCAGGCTCATTCCAGCTTGGGCCTGGTGCAGAGAGCCTTCAGCTAAGACTTCCATGGGGAATGGTATGCGTAGTGATTTTTGCCTGCAATCCTCGTTCCTAACTCTCGCCAAACAGCCTGTTAGCCCACACTTGCTAGACGTGTGTTCCTGAGGCAGTTGGACAATAGGACAAGTGGAGGCTCACCCAGCATGGGACGCCTGCCTTGAACATTGCCCTGAGTGCAAAGAGGATTCCCTGCACCTCTGGCACTGGAGAGAGCATTTCTGCACACAGGAGACACTTGGCAAACACAGTTTCTCCCCTCGGAAAGTACTGTGAGAAAGAGTCGCCATCCCGGATGCATGGCACTCTCCCTTCGAAGCCCTCCATGCAGCAGGCTTTCATGGACTCGGCTGCAGGCTTTGGTAGCTGGAGACACTGCAGCTCCTCTGGAGGCTCAGGGGCAATTGGCACACCCCTCCAAGGAAATGAGGCTAGTGTGATGAGCTCTTTCCAAAGAATGGCAAGCAGCCTGCTCCTTTCAATGAGACACACGTGTGGGGAGAGATGCTTGGCAGCAGAGAAGAAGCAAGAGGGCAGCCAGGGAGGGATTTGCACACAGCTTGAAGTCCCCAGACCTCCTGATTCGAAACCAGGGAATGCCAGCTCTGCCTGTCAGGCCCCATTCCCTAGTGGGCACCCAGATTCAGGATCTGCCCTTTCCCAGCTATGAAACCACACCCAGGCTGCACCCTGAGCCCTGCCAAGTTGGAACTTTGCTCGCCAGGTGGGCTGAATGGCATGACTGTGTCAGGGGAAAGAAGGACCTAGGAGGCCTTCCGGGAACTGCCACGACATAGCAGTGCTCAGGAAAAGGCAGTCTCCTTTCTGTAGGCCGGATGCACACTGGAGTTTCCACTTGAGGCAAGGAAGCTCAGCTAGGTGATCCCTGGCTGAAGGCAAAGCAGAGAGTTTTTCAGTGGAGCGCTGGCCCCATCTGCTGGCCGACAAGCATGGGAGGAGAAACCTCGCTGCAAATGAGTTCCTGAAGTGCTTTCCAAGCAGGAGGCAGCATGGCTCCAATAGTTTAGAAAGTCTTGCTTAGGACTACCCTCTGGCAACAGGGTGGGTGCCAAGGGCATGTGGGTTGGAGGGTGCTCAGAAGTCGCAGGGGAGGCTTTGGGCACCCGGTGCTCTCTGATGGAAAACACTGCAGGCCCGAGCATCCATGAATTCCTGCAAGGCTTTGGAGTGGGAAAGCTGTGCTTAGCAGAAGGCTCCCTGCCAAGTGCTGCAGGCCTTTGTGGATGCTGAAGCAGCAGCTGCCTTGAGGCTGCTGGTCCAGAGGCGTGTGTGCCCAGGTCCAGAGTGCTGTAGGAGGAGCTCCTAGCAAGGGGCGAGCAAGCACCTTGTTTCCTTGGCATAGACTGGCCTGTGCACCCTGAGGCCTGCAGACGTGCAGACAGCGCAGGCAGCAAGGGCTTGTGGCAGGCAGATAAGGGGCAGCAGGCGTCTCACTTGAAAGTGGGCTCATGACTCTCTTGTTCTCCAGCCCCTGTGGCCGTGTGCAAGCACAGCCTCTGGACCTGCAGCTTCTGAGCAGTGCAAGAGACACACAGGAAACACCCAGGTGCCTTCTCTAGTGAACGGTGTTCCATCAAGGTCCTGCTTGCTGGCAGGGGCCTAGGCCAGCACAGGTCCTAGGGAAGCCAGGCTGAGGCTGGGATGGGTCCCGACCTAGCAGTGCTCAGGGCAAGCCTGGGACTGGAGGCCAGGCTGCAGGCTCATTCCAGCTTGGGCCTGGTGCAGAAAGCCTTCAGCTAGGACTTCCATGGGGTATAGTCAGCACAGTGGTTTTTGCCTGAAATCCATGTTCCTCACTCGGAGCCCCCTGCCTTTCAGCACACACTCCCTAGAAGTGTGTTCCTGAGGCAGTTGGACAGTTGGGGAAGTGGAGGCTCTCCCAGCATGGGAGGTCTGCCTAGAACCTTGCTCTGGCTGCAAAGAGGATTCCCTGCACCTCTGGCGCTGGGGTGAGATTTTCTGCACACAGGAGACACTTGGCACACACAGTGTTTCCCCATGGAAAGCACTGTGAGGAAGAATCTCTGCCAGGGATGCATGGCACTCTCCCATCGAAGCCCTCCATGCAGCAAGCTGTCATGGACTCGAGTGCAGGCCTTGGTGGCTGGAGAGACTGCAGCTCCTCTGGAGGCTCCGGGGCAATTGGCACACCCCTCCAAGGAAATGAGGCTTGTGGGATGAGCACTTTGCAAAGAATTGCAAGCAGCCTGCTCCTTTTGATGAGACACATGTGTGGGGAGAGAGACTTGACAGCAGAGAAGAAGCAAGAGGGCAATGAGGGATTGGATTTGCATGCAGCTTGGAGGCTCCATATCTCCTGCTTCGCAAGCAGGGAGTGCCAGGTCTGCCCATCATGCTCCGTTACCAGCTGGGCACCCAGTTTCAGGATCTGCCCTTTCCCAGCCATGAAACCACACCCAGGCTGCACCCTGAGCCCTGCCAAGGGGGACCCTTGCCCGCCAGGTGGGCTGAATTGCATGACTGTGTCAGGGGAGAGAAGGCCCTAGGAGGCCTTCAGGGAACTGCCTCAACATAGCCCCGCTCAGGAAAGGCACTCCTCTTTCTGTGACCGGATGCACAATGGAGTATCTGCTTGAGGCAAAGAAGCTCAGCTAGGCGATCCCTGGCTGAAGGCAAAGCAGAGAGTTTTTCGGTGGAGCGCTGGCACCATCTGCCGGCCGACAAGCATGGAGGAGAATCCTCACTCCAAATGAGGTCCTGAGGAGCTTTCCAAGCAGCAGGCAGGCTGCCTCCAGAAGCTTAGAGAGTCCTGCTTCGGACTATCCTCCGGCAACAGAGTGGGTGCCAAGGGCATGTGGGTTGGAGGGTGCTCGGAAGCTGCAGGGGAGGTTTTCAGCATCCAGTGCTCTCCGATGGAACACACTGCAGGCGCGAGCATCCATGAACTCCTGCAAGGCTTTGGAGTGGGAAAGCTGTGCTTAGCAGAGGGCTCCCTGCCAAATGCTGCAGGCCTATGTGGATGGCGAAGCTGCAGCTGTCTTGCAGTCTGCTTGTCCAGAGGTGCGTGTGCCCTGGTCCAGAGTGCTGTAGGAGGAGCTTCTAGCAACGGGAGAGCAAGCACCTTGTTTCCTTGGCATAGAATGGCCTGTGCACACAGAGGCCTGTCAGCAGTGAAGACAACGCAGGCAGCAAGAGGGGTGGCAGGCAGCTAAGTGGCGGCAGGCGTCCTGCTTGAAAGTGGGGGTCATGACTGTTTTGTCCTCAGGCCCCAGTGTCCACGTGCACACACTGCCTCTGGACCTGCAGCTTCCGAGCAGTGCAAGAGAAACACAAGCAACACCCTGGGGCCTTCTCGAATGAACGGTGCTCCAAGAGGTCCTGCTGGCTGGCAGTGGCCTAGGCCAGCAAAGGCCCTAGGGAGGCCAGGCTGAGGCTGGGATGGTTCCTGACCTAGCAGTGCCCAGGGCAAGCCTGGGACTGGAGGCCAGGCTGCAGGCTCATTCCAGCTTGGGCCTGGTGCAGAGAGCCTTCAGCTAAGACTTCCATGGGGAATGGTATGCGTAGTGATTTTTGCCTGCAATCCTCGTTCCTAACTCTCGCCAAACAGCCTGTTAGCCCACACTTGCTAGACGTGTGTTCCTGAGGCAGTTGGACAATAGGGCAAGTGGAGGCTCACCCAGCATGGGACGCCTGCCTTGAACATTGCCCTGAGTGCAAAGAGGATTCCCTGCACCTCTGGCACTGGAGAGAGCATTTCTGCACACAGGAGACACTTGGCAAACACAGTTTCTCCCCTCGGAAAGTACTGTGAGAAAGAGTCGCCATCCCGGATGCATGGCACTCTCCCTTCGAAGCCCTCCATGCAGCAGGCTTTCATGGACTCGGCTGCAGGCTTTGGTAGCTGGAGACACTGCAGCTCCTCTGGAGGCTCAGGGGCAATTGGCACACCCCTCCAAGGAAATGAGGCTAGTGTGATGAGCTCTTTCCAAAGAATGGCAAGCAGCCTGCTCCTGTCAATGAGACACACGTGTGGGGAGAGATGCTTGGCAGCAGAGAAGAAGCAAGAGGGCAGCCAGGGAGGGATTTGCACACAGCTTGAAGTCCCCAGACCTCCTGATTCGAAACCAGGGAATGCCAGCTCTGCCTGTCAGGCCCCATTCCCTAGTGGGCACCCAGATTCAGGATCTGCCCTTTCCCAGCTATGAAACCACACCCAGGCTGCACCCTGAGCCCTGCCATTTGGAACTTTGCTCGCCAGGTGGGCTGAATGGCATGACTGTGTCAGGGGAAAGAAGGACCTAGGAGGCCTTCCGGGAACTGCCACGACATAGCAGTGCTCAGGAAAAGGCAGTCTCCTTTCTGTAGGCCGGATGCACACTGGAGTTTCCACTTGAGGCAAGGAAGCTCAGCTAGGTGATCCCTGGCTGAAGGCAAAGCAGAGAGTTTTTCAGTGGAGCGCTGGCCCCATCTGCTGGCCGACAAGCATGGGAGGAGAAACCTCGCTGCAAATGAGTTCCTGAAGTGCTTTCCAAGCAGGAGGCAGCATGGCTCCAATAGTTTAGAAAGTCTTGCTTAGGACTACCCTCTGGCAACAGGGTGGGTGCCAAGGGCATGTGGGTTGGAGGGTGCTCAGAAGTCGCAGGGGAGGCTTTGGGCACCCGGTGCTCTCTGATGGAAAACACTGCAGGCCCGAGCATCCATGAATTCCTGCAAGGCTTTGGAGTGGGAAAGCTGTGCTTAGCAGAAGGCTCCCTGCCAAGTGCTGCAGGCCTTTGTGGATGCTGAAGCAGCAGCTGCCTTGAGGCTGCTGGTCCAGAGGCGTGTGTGCCCAGGTCCAGAGTGCTGTAGGAGGAGCTCCTAGCAAGGGGCGAGCAAGCACCTTGTTTCCTTGGCATAGACTGGCCTGTGCACCCTGAGGCCTGCAGACGTGCAGACAGCGCAGGCAGCAAGGGCTTGTGGCAGGCAGATAAGGGGCAGCAGGCGTCTCACTTGAAAGTGGGCTCATGACTCTCTTGTTCTCCAGCCCCTGTGGCCGTGTGCAAGCACAGCCTCTGGACCTGCAGCTTCTGAGCAGTGCAAGAGACACACAGGAAACACCCAGGTGCCTTCTCTAGTGAACGGTGTTCCATCAAGGTCCTGCTTGCTGGCAGGGGCCTAGGCCAGCACAGGTCCTAGGGAGGCCAGGCTGAGGCTGGGATGGGTCCCGACCTAGCAGTGCTCAGGGCAAGCCTGGGACTGGAGGCCAGGCTGCAGGCTCATTCCAGCTTGGGCCTGGTGCAGAAAGCCTTCAGCTAGGACTTCCATGGGGTATAGTCAGCACAGTGGTTTTTGCCTGAAATCCATGTTCCTCACTCGGAGCCCCCTGCCTTTCAGCACACACTCCCTAGAAGTGTGTTCCTGAGGCAGTTGGACAGTTGGGGAAGTGGAGGCTCTCCCAGCATGGGAGGTCTGCCTAGAACCTTGCTCTGGCTGCAAAGAGGATTCCCTGCACCTCTGGCGCTGGGGTGAGATTTTCTGCACACAGGAGACACTTGGCACACACAGTGTTTCCCCATGGAAAGCACTGTGAGGAAGAATCTCTGCCAGGGATGCATGGCACTCTCCCATCGAAGCCCTCCATGCAGCAAGCTGTCATGGACTCGAGTGCAGGCCTTGGTGGCTGGAGAGACTGCAGCTCCTCTGGAGGCTCCGGGGCAATTGGCACACCCCTCCAAGGAAATGAGGCTTGTGGGATGAGCACTTTGCAAAGAATTGCAAGCAGCCTGCTCCTTTTGATGAGACACATGTGTGGGGAGAGAGACTTGACAGCAGAGAAGAAGCAAGAGGGCAATGAGGGATTGGATTTGCATGCAGCTTGGAGGCTCCATATCTCCTGCTTCGCAAGCAGGGAGTGCCAGGTCTGCCCATCATGCTCCGTTACCAGCTGGGCACCCAGTTTCAGGATCTGCCCTTTCCCAGCCATGAAACCACACCCAGGCTGCACCCTGAGCCCTGCCAAGGGGGACCCTTGCCCGCCAGGTGGGCTGAATTGCATGACTGTGTCAGGGGAGAGAAGGCCCTAGGAGGCCTTCAGGGAACTGCCTCAACATAGCCCCGCTCAGGAAAGGCACTCCTCTTTCTGTGACCGGATGCACAATGGAGTATCTGCTTGAGGCAAAGAAGCTCAGCTAGGCGATCCCTGGCTGAAGGCAAAGCAGAGAGTTTTTCGGTGGAGCGCTGGCACCATCTGCCGGCCGACAAGCATGGAAGGAGAATCCTCGCTCCAAATGAGTTCCTGAGGAGCTTTCCAAGCAGCAGGCAGGCTGCCTCCAGAAGCTTAGAGAGTCCTGCTTCGGACTATCCTCCGGCAACAGAGTGGGTGCCAAGGGCATGTGGGTTGGAGGGTGCTCGGAAGCTGCAGGGGAGGTTTTCAGCATCCAGTGCTCTCTGATGGAACACACTGCAGGCGCGAGCATCCATGAACTCCTGCAAGGCTTTGGAGTGGGAAAGCTGTGCTTAGCAGAGGGCTCCCTGCCAAATGCTGCAGGCCTATGTGGATGGCGAAGCTGCAGCTGTCTTGCAGTCTGCTTGTCCAGAGGTGCGTGTGCCCTGGTCCAGAGTGCTGTAGGAGGAGCTCCTAGCAAAGGGAGAGCAAGCACCTTGTTTCCTTGGCATAGAATGGCCTGTGCACACAGAGGCCTGTCAGCAGTGAAGACAACGCAGGCAGCAAGAGGGGTGGCAGGCAGCTAAGTGGCGGCAGGCATCCTGCTTGAAAGTGGGGTCATGACTGTTTTGTCCTCAGGCCCCAGTGTCCACGTGCACACACTGCCTCTGGACCTGCAGCTTCCGAGCAGTGCAAGAGAAACACAAGCAACACCCTGGGGCCTTCTCGAATGAACGGTGCTCCATCGAGGTCCTGCTGGCTGGCAGTGGCCTAGGCCAGCAAAGGCCCTAGGGAGGCCAGGCTGAGGCTGGGATGGTTCCTGACCTAGCAGTGCCCAGGGCAAGCCTGGGACTGGAGGCCAGGCTGCAGGCTCATTCCAGCTTGGGCCTGGTGCAGAGAGCCTTCAGCTAAGACTTCCATGGGGAATGGTATGCGTAGTGATTTTTGCCTGCAATCCTCGTTCCTAACTCTCGCCAAACAGCCTGTTAGCCCACACTTGCTAGACGTGTGTTCCTGAGGCAGTTGGACAATAGGGCAAGTGGAGGCTCACCCAGCATGGGACGCCTGCCTTGAACATTGCCCTGGGTGCAAAGAGGATTCCCTGCACCTCTGGCACTGGGGAGAGCATTTCTGCACACAGGAGACACTTGGCAAACACAGTTTCTCCCCTCGGAAAGTACTGTGAGAAAGAGTCGCCATCCCGGATGCATGGCACTCTCCCTTCGAAGCCCTCCATGCAGCAGGCTTTCATGGACTCGGCTGCAGGCTTTGGTAGCTGGAGACACTGCAGCTCCTCTGGAGGCTCAGGGGCAATTGGCACACCCCTCCAAGGAAATGAGGCTAGTGTGATGAGCTCTTTCCAAAGAATGGCAAGCAGCCTGCTCCTTTCAATGAGACACACGTGTGGGGAGAGATGCTTGGCAGCAGAGAAGAAGCAAGAGGGCAGCCAGGGAGGGATTTGCACACAGCTTGAAGTCCCCAGACCCCCTGATTCGAAACCAGGGAATGCCAGCTCTGCCTGTCAGGCCCCATTCCCTAGTGGGCACCCAGATTCAGGATCTGCCCTTTCCCAGCTATGAAACCACACCCAGGCTGCACCCTGAGCCCTGCCAAGTTGGAACTTTGCTCGCCAGGTGGGCTGAATGGCATGACTGTGTCAGGGGAAAGAAGGACCTAGGAGGCCTTCCGGGAACTGCCACGACATAGCAGTGCTCAGGAAAAGGCAGTCTCCTTTCTGTAGGCCGGATGCACACTGGAGTTTCCACTTGAGGCAAGGAAGCTCAGCTAGGTGATCCCTGGCTGAAGGCAAAGCAGAGAGTTTTTCAGTGGAGCGCTGGCCCCATCTGCTGGCCGACAAGCATGGGAGGAGAAACCTCGCTGCAAATGAGTTCCTGAAGTGCTTTCCAAGCAGGAGGCAGCATGGCTCCAATAGTTTAGAAAGTCTTGCTTAGGACTACCCTCTGGCAACAGGGTGGGTGCCAAGGGCATGTGGGTTGGAGGGTGCTCAGAAGTCGCAGGGGAGGCTTTGGGCACCCGGTGCTCTCTGATGGAAAACACTGCAGGCCCGAGCATCCATGAATTCCTGCAAGGCTTTGGAGTGGGAAAGCTGTGCTTAGCAGAAGGCTCCCTGCCAAGTGCTGCAGGCCTTTGTGGATGCTGAAGCAGCAGCTGCCTTGCAGGCTGCTGGTCCAGGGGCGTGTGTGCCCAGGTCCAGAGTGCTGTAGGAGGAGCTCCTAGCAAGGGGCGAGCAAGCACCTTGTTTCCTTGGCATAGACTGGCCTGTGCACCCTGAGGCCTGCAGACGTGCAGACAGCGCAGGCAGCAAGGGCTTGTGGCAGGCAGATAAGGGGCAGCAGGCGTCTCACTTGAAAGTGGGCTCATGACTCTCTTGTTCTCCAGCCCCTGTGGCCGTGTGCAAGCACAGCCTCTGGACCTGCAGCTTCTGAGCAGTGCAAGAGACACACAGGAAACACCCAGGTGCCTTCTCTAGTGAACGGTGTTCCATCAAGGTCCTGCTTGCTGGCAGGGGCCTAGGCCAGCACAGGTCCTAGGGAGGCCAGGCTGAGGCTGGGATGGGTCCCGACCTAGCAGTGCTCAGGGCAAGCCTGGGACTGGAGGCCAGGCTGCAGGCTCATTCCAGCTTGGGCCTGGTGCAGAAAGCCTTCAGCTAGGACTTCCATGGGGTATAGTCAGCACAGTGGTTTTTGCCTGAAATCCATGTTCCTCACTCGGAGCCCCCTGCCTTTCAGCACACACTCCCTAGAAGTGTGTTCCTGAGGCAGTTGGACAGTTGGGGAAGTGGAGGCTCTCCCAGCATGGGAGGTCTGCCTAGAACCTTGCTCTGGCTGCAAAGAGGATTCCCTGCACCTCTGGCGCTGGGGTGAGATTTTCTGCACACAGGAGACACTTGGCACACACAGTGTTTCCCCATGGAAAGCACTGTGAGGAAGAATCTCTGCCAGGGATGCATGGCACTCTCCCATCGAAGCCCTCCATGCAGCAAGCTGTCATGGACTCGAGTGCAGGCCTTGGTGGCTGGAGAGACTGCAGCTCCTCTGGAGGCTCCGGGGCAATTGGCACACCCCTCCAAGGAAATGAGGCTTGTGGGATGAGCACTTTGCAAAGAATTGCAAGCAGCCTGCTCCTTTTGACGAGACACATGTGTGGGGAGAGAGACTTGACAGCAGAGAAGAAGCAAGAGGGCAATGAGGGATTGGATTTGCATGCAGCTTGGAGGCTCCATATCTCCTGCTTCGCAAGCAGGGAGTGCCAGGTCTGCCCATCATGCTCCATTACCAGCTGGGCACCCAGTTTCAGGATCTGCCCTTTCCCAGCCATGAAACCACACCCAGGCTGCACCCTGAGCCCTGCCAAGGGGGACCCTTGCCCGCCAGGTGGGCTGAATTGCATGACTGTGTCAGGGGAGAGAAGGCCCTAGGAGGCCTTCAGGGAACTGCCTCAACATAGCCCCACTCAGGAAAGGCACTCCTCTTTCTGTGACCGGATGCACAATGGAGTATCTGCTTGAGGCAAAGAAGCTCAGCCAGGCGATCCCTGGCTGAAGGCAAAGCAGAGAGTTTTTCGGTGGAGCGCTGGCACCATCTGCTGGCCGACAAGCATGGAAGGAGAATCCTCACTCCAAATGAGGTCCTGAGGAGCTTTCCAAGCAGCAGGCAGGCTGCCTCCAGAAGCTTAGAGAGTCCTGCTTCGGAATATCCTCCGGCAACAGAGTGGGTGCCAAGGGCATGTGGGTTGGAGGGTGCTCGGAAGCTGCAGGGGAGGTTTTCAGCATCCAGTGCTCTCCGATGGAACACACTGCAGGTGCGAGCATCCATGAACTCCTGCAAGGCTTTGGAGTGGGAAAGCTGTGCTTAGCAGAGGGCTCCCTGCCAAATGCTGCAGGCCTATGTGGATGGCGAAGCTGCAGCTGTCTTGCAGTCTGCTTGTCCAGAGGTGCGTGTGCCCTGGTCCAGAGTGCTGTAGGAGGAGCTCCTAGCAACGGGAGAGCAAGCACCTTGTTTCCTTGGCATAGAATGGCCTGTGCACACAGAGGCCTGTCAGCAGTGAAGACAATGCAGGCAGCAAGAGGGGTGGCAGGCAGCTAAGTGGCGGCAGGCATCCTGCTTGAAAGTGGGGTCATGACTGTTTTGTCCTCAGGCCCCAGTGTCCACGTGCACACACTGCCTCTGGACCTGCAGCTTCCGAGCAGTGCAAGAGAAACACAAGCAACACCCTGGGGACTTCTCGAATGAACGGTGCTCCATCGAGGTCCTGCTGGCTGGCAGTGGCCTAGGCCAGCAAAGGCCCTAGGGAGGCCAGGCTGAGGCTGGGGTTGTTCCTGACCTAGCAGTGCCCAGGGCAAGCCTGGGACTGGAGGCCAGGCTGCAGGCTCATTCCAGCTTGGGCCTGGTGCAGAGAGCCTTCAGCTAAGACTTCCATGGGGAATGGTATGCGTAGTGATTTTTGCCTGCAATCCTCGTTCCTAACTCTCGCCAAACAGCCTGTTAGCCCACACTTGCTAGACGTGTGTTCCTGAGGCAGTTGGACAATAGGGCAAGTGGAGGCTCACCCAGCATGGGACGCCTGCCTTGAACATTGCCCTGGGTGCAAAGAGGATTCCCTGCACCTCTGGCACTGGGGAGAGCATTTCTGCACACAGGAGACACTTGGCAAACACAGTTTCTCCCCTCGGAAAGTACTGTGAGAAAGAGTCGCCATCCCGGATGCATGGCACTCTCCCTTCGAAGCCCTCCATGCAGCAGGCTTTCATGGACTCGGCTGCAGGCTTTGGTAGCTGGAGACACTGCAGCTCCTCTGGAGGCTCAGGGGCAATTGGCACACCCCTCCAAGGAAATGAGGCTAGTGTGATGAGCTCTTTCCAAAGAATGGCAAGCAGCCTGCTCCTGTCAATGAGACACACGTGTGGGGAGAGATGCTTGGCAGCAGAGAAGAAGCAAGAGGGCAGCCAGGGAGGGATTTGCACACAGCTTGAAGTCCCCAGACCTCCTGATTCAAAACCAGGGAATGCCAGCTCTGCCTGTCAGGCCCCATTCCCTAGTGGGCACCCAGATTCAGGATCTGCCCTTTCCCAGCTATGAAACCACACCCAGGCTGCACCCTGAGCCCTGCCATTTGGAACTTTGCTCGCCAGGTGGGCTGAATGGCATGACTGTGTCAGGGGAAAGAAGGACCTAGGAGGCCTTCCGGGAACTGCCACGACATAGCAGTGCTCAGGAAAAGGCAGTCTCCTTTCTGTAGGCCGGATGCACACTGGAGTTTCCACTTGAGGCAAGGAAGCTCAGCTAGGTGATCCCTGGCTGAAGGCAAAGCAGAGAGTTTTTCAGTGGAGCGCTGGCCCCATCTGCTGGCCGACAAGCATGGGAGGAGAAACCTCGCTGCAAATGAGTTCCTGAAGTGCTTTCCAAGCAGGAGGCAGCATGGCTCCAATAGTTTAGAAAGTCTTGCTTAGGACTACCCTCTGGCAACAGGGTGGGTGCCAAGGGCATGTGGGTTGGAGGGTGCTCAGAAGTCGCAGGGGAGGCTTTGGGCACCCGGTGCTCTCTGATGGAAAACACTGCAGGCCCGAGCATCCATGAATTCCTGCAAGGCTTTGGAGTGGGAAAGCTGTGCTTAGCAGAAGGCTCCCTGCCAAGTGCTGCAGGCCTTTGTGGATGCTGAAGCAGCAGCTGCCTTGCAGGCTGCTGGTCCAGGGGCGTGTGTGCCCAGGTCCAGAGTGCTGTAGGAGGAGCTCCTAGCAAGGGGCGAGCAAGCACCTTGTTTCCTTGGCATAGACTGGCCTGTGCACCCTGAGGCCTGCAGACGTGCAGACAGCGCAGGCAGCAAGGGCTTGTGGCAGGCAGATAAGGGGCAGCAGGCGTCTCACTTGAAAGTGGGCTCATGACTCTCTTGTTCTCCAGCCCCTGTGGCCGTGTGCAAGCACAGCCTCTGGACCTGCAGCTTCTGAGCAGTGCAAGAGACACACAGGAAACACCCAGGTGCCTTCTCTAGTGAACGGTGTTCCATCAAGGTCCTGCTTGCTGGCAGGGGCCTAGGCCAGCACAGGTCCTAGGGAGGCCAGGCTGAGGCTGGGATGGGTCCCGACCTAGCAGTGCTCAGGGCAAGCCTGGGACTGGAGGCCAGGCTGCAGGCTCATTCCAGCTTGGGCCTGGTGCAGAAAGCCTTCAGCTAGGACTTCCATGGGGTATAGTCAGCACAGTGGTTTTTGCCTGAAATCCATGTTCCTCACTCGGAGCCCCCTGCCTTTCAGCACACACTCCCTAGAAGTGTGTTCCTGAGGCAGTTGGACAGTTGGGGAAGTGGAGGCTCTCCCAGCATGGGAGGTCTGCCTAGAACCTTGCTCTGGCTGCAAAGAGGATTCCCTGCACCTCTGGCGCTGGGGTGAGATTTTCTGCACACAGGAGACACTTGGCACACACAGTGTTTCCCCATGGAAAGCACTGTGAGGAAGAATCTCTGCCAGGGATGCATGGCACTCTCCCATCGAAGCCCTCCATGCAGCAAGCTCTCATGGACTCGAGTGCAGGCCTTGGTGGCTGGAGAGACTGCAGCTCCTCTGGAGGCTCCGGGGCAATTGGCACACCCCTCCAAGGAAATGAGGCTTGTGGGATGAGCACTTTGCAAAGAATTGCAAGCAGCCTGCTCCTTTTGATGAGACACATGTGTGGGGAGAGAGACTTGACAGCAGAGAAGAAGCAAGAGGGCAATGAGGGATTGGATTTGCATGCAGCTTGGAGGCTCCATATCTCCTGCTTCGCAAGCAGGGAGTGCCAGGTCTGCCCATCATGCTCCGTTACCAGCTGGGCACCCAGTTTCAGGATCTGCCCTTTCCCAGCCATGAAACCACACCCAGGCTGCACCCTGAGCCCTGCCAAGGGGGACCCTTGCCCGCCAGGTGGGCTGAATTGCATGACTGTGTCAGGGGAGAGAAGGCCCTAGGAGGCCTTCAGGGAACTGCCTCAACATAGCCCCGCTCAGGAAAGGCACTCCTCTTTCTGTGACCGGATGCACAATGGAGTATCTGCTTGAGGCAAAGAAGCTCAGCTAGGCGATCCCTGGCTGAAGGCAAAGCAGAGAGTTTTTCGGTGGAGCGCTGGCACCATCTGCCGGCCGACAAGCATGGAAGGAGAATCCTCGCTCCAAATGAGTTCCTGAGGAGCTTTCCAAGCAGCAGGCAGGCTGCCTCCAGAAGCTTAGAGAGTCCTGCTTCGGACTATCCTCCGGCAACAGAGTGGGTGCCAAGGGCATGTGGGTTGGAGGGTGCTCGGAAGCTGCAGGGGAGGTTTTCAGCATCCAGTGCTCTCTGATGGAACACACTGCAGGCGCGAGCATCCATGAACTCCTGCAAGGCTTTGGAGTGGGAAAGCTGTGCTTAGCAGAGGGCTCCCTGCCAAATGCTGCAGGCCTATGTGGATGGCGAAGCTGCAGCTGTCTTGCAGTCTGCTTGTCCAGAGGTGCGTGTGCCCTGGTCCAGAGTGCTGTAGGAGGAGCTCCTAGCAACGGGAGAGCAAGCACCTTGTTTCCTTGGCATAGAATGGCCTGTGCACACAGAGGCCTGTCAGCAGTGAAGACAACGCAGGCAGCAAGAGGGGTGGCAGGCAGCTAAGTGGCGGCAGGCATCCTGCTTGAAAGTGGGGTCATGACTGTTTTGTCCTCAGGCCCCAGTGTCCACGTGCACACACTGCCTCTGGACCTGCAGCTTCCGAGCAGTGCAAGAGAAACACAAGCAACACCCTGGGGCCTTCTCGAATGAACGGTGCTCCATCGAGGTCCTGCTGGCTGGCAGTGGCCTAGGCCAGCAAAGGCCCTAGGGAGGCCAGGCTGAGGCTGGGATGGTTCCTGACCTAGCAGTGCCCAGGGCAAGCCTGGGACTGGAGGCCAGGCTGCAGGCTCATTCCAGCTTGGGCCTGGTGCAGAGAGCCTTCAGCTAAGACTTCCATGGGGAATGGTATGCGTAGTGATTTTTGCCTGCAATCCTCGTTCCTAACTCTCGCCAAACAGCCTGTTAGCCCACACTTGCTAGACGTGTGTTCCTGAGGCAGTTGGACAATAGGGCAAGTGGAGGCTCACCCAGCATGGGACGCCTGCCTTGAACATTGCCCTGGGTGCAAAGAGGATTCCCTGCACCTCTGGCACTGGGGAGAGCATTTCTGCACACAGGAGACACTTGGCAAACACAGTTTCTCCCCTCGGAAAGTACTGTGAGAAAGAGTCGCCATCCCGGATGCATGGCACTCTCCCTTCGAAGCCCTCCATGCAGCAGGCTTTCATGGACTCGGCTGCAGGCTTTGGTAGCTGGAGACACTGCAGCTCCTCTGGAGGCTCAGGGGCAATTGGCACACCCCTCCAAGGAAATGAGGCTAGTGTGATGAGCTCTTTCCAAAGAATGGCAAGCAGCCTGCTCCTTTCAATGAGACACACGTGTGGGGAGAGATGCTTGGCAGCAGAGAAGAAGCAAGAGGGCAGCCAGGGAGGGATTTGCACACAGCTTGAAGTCCCCAGACCCCCTGATTCGAAACCAGGGAATGCCAGCTCTGCCTGTCAGGCCCCATTCCCTAGTGGGCACCCAGATTCAGGATCTGCCCTTTCCCAGCTATGAAACCACACCCAGGCTGCACCCTGAGCCCTGCCAAGTTGGAACTTTGCTCGCCAGGTGGGCTGAATGGCATGACTGTGTCAGGGGAAAGAAGGACCTAGGAGGCCTTCCGGGAACTGCCACGACATAGCAGTGCTCAGGAAAAGGCAGTCTCCTTTCTGTAGGCCGGATGCACACTGGAGTTTCCACTTGAGGCAAGGAAGCTCAGCTAGGTGATCCCTGGCTGAAGGCAAAGCAGAGAGTTTTTCAGTGGAGCGCTGGCCCCATCTGCTGGCCGACAAGCATGGGAGGAGAAACCTCGCTGCAAATGAGTTCCTGAAGTGCTTTCCAAGCAGGAGGCAGCATGGCTCCAATAGTTTAGAAAGTCTTGCTTAGGACTACCCTCTGGCAACAGGGTGGGTGCCAAGGGCATGTGGGTTGGAGGGTGCTCAGAAGTCGCAGGGGAGGCTTTGGGCACCCGGTGCTCTCTGATGGAAAACACTGCAGGTCCGAGCATCCATGAATTCCTGCAAGGCTTTGGAGTGGGAAAGCTGTGCTTAGCAGAAGGCTCCCTGCCAAGTGCTGCAGGCCTTTGTGGATGCTGAAGCAGCAGCTGCCTTGCAGGCTGCTGGTCCAGGGGCGTGTGTGCCCAGGTCCAGAGTGCTGTAGGAGGAGCTCCTAGCAAGGGGCGAGCAAGCACCTTGTTTCCTTGGCATAGACTGGCCTGTGCACCCTGAGGCCTGCAGACGTGCAGACAGCGCAGGCAGCAAGGGCTTGTGGCAGGCAGATAAGGGGCAGCAGGCGTCTCACTTGAAAGTGGGCTCATGACTCTCTTGTTCTCCAGCCCCTGTGGCCGTGTGCAAGCACAGCCTCTGGACCTGCAGCTTCTGAGCAGTGCAAGAGACACACAGGAAACACCCAGGTGCCTTCTCTAGTGAACGGTGTTCCATCAAGGTCCTGCTTGCTGGCAGGGGCCTAGGCCAGCACAGGTCCTAGGGAGGCCAGGCTGAGGCTGGGATGGGTCCCGACCTAGCAGTGCTCAGGGCAAGCCTGGGACTGGAGGCCAGGCTGCAGGCTCATTCCAGCTTGGGCCTGGTGCAGAAAGCCTTCAGCTAGGACTTCCATGGGGTATAGTCAGCACAGTGGTTTTTGCCTGAAATCCATGTTCCTCACTCGGAGCCCCCTGCCTTTCAGCACACACTCCCTAGAAGTGTGTTCCTGAGGCAGTTGGACAGTTGGGGAAGTGGAGGCTCTCCCAGCATGGGAGGTCTGCCTAGAACCTTGCTCTGGCTGCAAAGAGGATTCCCTGCACCTCTGGCGCTGGGGTGAGATTTTCTGCACACAGGAGACACTTGGCACACACAGTGTTTCCCCATGGAAAGCACTGTGAGGAAGAATCTCTGCCAGGGATGCATGGCACTCTCCCATCGAAGCCCTCCATGCAGCAAGCTGTCATGGACTCGAGTGCAGGCCTTGGTGGCTGGAGAGACTGCAGCTCCTCTGGAGGCTCCGGGGCAATTGGCACACCCCTCCAAGGAAATGAGGCTTGTGGGATGAGCACTTTGCAAAGAATTGCAAGCAGCCTGCACCTTTTGACGAGACACATGTGTGGGGAGAGAGACTTGACAGCAGAGAAGAAGCAAGAGGGCAATGAGGGATTGGATTTGCATGCAGCTTGGAGGCTCCATATCTCCTGCTTCGCAAGCAGGGAGTGCCAGGTCTGCCCATCATGCTCCATTACCAGCTGGGCACCCAGTTTCAGGATCTGCCCTTTCCCAGCCATGAAACCACACCCAGGCTGCACCCTGAGCCCTGCCAAGGGGGACCCTTGCCCGCCAGGTGGGCTGAATTGCATGACTGTGTCAGGGGAGAGAAGGCCCTAGGAGGCCTTCAGGGAACTGCCTCAACATAGCCCCACTCAGGAAAGGCACTCCTCTTTCTGTGACCGGATGCACAATGGAGTATCTGCTTGAGGCAAAGAAGCTCAGCCAGGCGATCCCTGGCTGAAGGCAAAGCAGAGAGTTTTTCGGTGGAGCGCTGGCACCATCTGCTGGCCGACAAGCATGGAAGGAGAATCCTCACTCCAAATGAGGTCCTGAGGAGCTTTCCAAGCAGCAGGCAGGCTGCCTCCAGAAGCTTAGAGAGTGCTGCTTCGGAATATCCTCCGGCAACAGAGTGGGTGCCAAGGGCATGTGGGTTGGAGGGTGCTCGGAAGCTGCAGGGGAGGTTTTCAGCATCCAGTGCTCTCCGATGGAACACACTGCAGGTGCGAGCATCCATGAACTCCTGCAAGGCTTTGGAGTGGGAAAGCTGTGCTTAGCAGAGGGCTCCCTGCCAAATGCTGCAGGCCTATGTGGATGGCGAAGCTGCAGCTGTCTTGCAGTCTGCTTGTCCAGAGGTGCGTGTGCCCTGGTCCAGAGTGCTGTAGGAGGAGCTCCTAGCAATGGGAGAGCAAGCACCTTGTTTCCTTGGCATAGAATGGCCTGTGCACACAGAGGCCTGTCAGCAGTGAAGACAATGCAGGCAGCAAGAGGGGTGGCAGGCAGCTAAGTGGCGGCAGGCATCCTGCTTGAAAGTGGGGTCATGACTGTTTTGTCCTCAGGCCCCAGTGTCCACGTGCACACACTGCCTCTGGACCTGCAGCTTCCGAGCAGTGCAAGAGAAACACAAGCAACACCCTGGGGACTTCTCGAATGAACGGTGCTCCATCGAGGTCCTGCTGGCTGGCAGTGGCCTAGGCCAGCAAAGGCCCTAGGGAGGCCAGGCTGAGGCTGGGGTTGTTCCTGACCTAGCAGTGCCCAGGGCAAGCCTGGGACTGGAGGCCAGGCTGCAGGCTCATTCCAGCTTGGGCCTGGTGCAGAGAGCCTTCAGCTAAGACTTCCATGGGGAATGGTATGCGTAGTGATTTTTGCCTGCAATCCTCGTTCCTAACTCTCACCAAACAGCCTGTTAGCCCACACTTGCTAGACGTGTGTTCCTGAGGCAGTTGGACAATAGGGCAAGTGGAGGCTCACCCAGCATGGGACGCCTGCCTTGAACATTGCCCTGGGTGCAAAGAGGATTCCCTGCACCTCTGGCACTGGGGAGAGCATTTCTGCACACAGGAGACACTTGGCAAACACAGTTTCTCCCCTCGGAAAGTACTGTGAGAAAGAGTCGCCATCCCGGATGCATGGCACTCTCCCTTCGAAGCCCTCCATGCAGCAGGCTTTCATGGACTCGGCTGCAGGCTTTGGTAGCTGGAGACACTGCAGCTCCTCTGGAGGCTCAGGGGCAATTGGCACACCCCTCCAAGGAAATGAGGCTAGTGTGATGAGCTCTTTCCAAAGAATGGCAAGCAGCCTGCTCCTGTCAATGAGACACACGTGTGGGGAGAGATGCTTGGCAGCAGAGAAGAAGCAAGAGGGCAGCCAGGGAGGGATTTGCACACAGCTTGAAGTCCCCAGACCTCCTGATTCAAAACCAGGGAATGCCAGCTCTGCCTGTCAGGCCCCATTCCCTAGTGGGCACCCAGATTCAGGATCTGCCCTTTCCCAGCTATGAAACCACACCCAGGCTGCACCCTGAGCCCTGCCATTTGGAACTTTGCTCGCCAGGTGGGCTGAATGGCATGACTGTGTCAGGGGAAAGAAGGACCTAGGAGGCCTTCCGGGAACTGCCACGACATAGCAGTGCTCAGGAAAAGGCAGTCTCCTTTCTGTAGGCCGGATGCACACTGGAGTTTCCACTTGAGGCAAGGAAGCTCAGCTAGGTGATCCCTGGCTGAAGGCAAAGCAGAGAGTTTTTCAGTGGAGCGCTGGCCCCATCTGCTGGCCGACAAGCATGGGAGGAGAAACCTCGCTGCAAATGAGTTCCTGAAGTGCTTTCCAAGCAGGAGGCAGCATGGCTCCAATAGTTTAGAAAGTCTTGCTTAGGACTACCCTCTGGCAACAGGGTGGGTGCCAAGGGCATGTGGGTTGGAGGGTGCTCAGAAGTCGCAGGGGAGGCTTTGGGCACCCGGTGCTCTCTGATGGAAAACACTGCAGGCCCGAGCATCCATGAATTCCTGCAAGGCTTTGGAGTGGGAAAGCTGTGCTTAGCAGAAGGCTCCCTGCCAAGTGCTGCAGGCCTTTGTGGATGCTGAAGCAGCAGCTGCCTTGCAGGCTGCTGGTCCAGGGGCGTGTGTGCCCAGGTCCAGAGTGCTGTAGGAGGAGCTCCTAGCAAGGGGCGAGCAAGCACCTTGTTTCCTTGGCATAGACTGGCCTGTGCACCCTGAGGCCTGCAGACGTGCAGACAGCGCAGGCAGCAAGGGCTTGTGGCAGGCAGATAAGGGGCAGCAGGCGTCTCACTTGAAAGTGGGCTCATGACTCTCTTGTTCTCCAGCCCCTGTGGCCGTGTGCAAGCACAGCCTCTGGACCTGCAGCTTCTGAGCAGTGCAAGAGACACACAGGAAACACCCAGGTGCCTTCTCTAGTGAACGGTGTTCCATCAAGGTCCTGCTTGCTGGCAGGGGCCTAGGCCAGCACAGGTCCTAGGGAGGCCAGGCTGAGGCTGGGATGGGTCCCGACCTAGCAGTGCTCAGGGCAAGCCTGGGACTGGAGGCCAGGCTGCAGGCTCATTCCAGCTTGGGCCTGGTGCAGAAAGCCTTCAGCTAGGACTTCCATGGGGTATAGTCAGCACAGTGGTTTTTGCCTGAAATCCATGTTCCTCACTCGGAGCCCCCTGCCTTTCAGCACACACTCCCTAGAAGTGTGTTCCTGAGGCAGTTGGACAGTTGGGGAAGTGGAGGCTCTCCCAGCATGGGAGGTCTGCCTAGAACCTTGCTCTGGCTGCAAAGAGGATTCCCTGCACCTCTGGCGCTGGGGTGAGATTTTCTGCACACAGGAGACACTTGGCACACACAGTGTTTCCCCATGGAAAGCACTGTGAGGAAGAATCTCTGCCAGGGATGCATGGCACTCTCCCATCGAAGCCCTCCATGCAGCAAGCTGTCATGGACTCGAGTGCAGGCCTTGGTGGCTGGAGAGACTGCAGCTCCTCTGGAGGCTCCGGGGCAATTGGCACACCCCTCCAAGGAAATGAGGCTTGTGGGATGAGCACTTTGCAAAGAATTGCAAGCAGCCTGCTCCTTTTGATGAGACACATGTGTGGGGAGAGAGACTTGACAGCAGAGAAGAAGCAAGAGGGCAATGAGGGATTGGATTTGCATGCAGCTTGGAGGCTCCATATCTCCTGCTTCGCAAGCAGGGAGTGCCAGGTCTGCCCATCATGCTCCGTTACCAGCTGGGCACCCAGTTTCAGGATCTGCCCTTTCCCAGCCATGAAACCACACCCAGGCTGCACCCTGAGCCCTGCCAAGGGGGACCCTTGCCCGCCAGGTGGGCTGAATTGCATGACTGTGTCAGGGGAGAGAAGGCCCTAGGAGGCCTTCAGGGAACTGCCTCAACATAGCCCCGCTCAGGAAAGGCACTCCTCTTTCTGTGACCGGATGCACAATGGAGTATCTGCTTGAGGCAAAGAAGCTCAGCTAGGCGATCCCTGGCTGAAGGCAAAGCAGAGAGTTTTTCGGTGGAGCGCTGGCACCATCTGCCGGCCGACAAGCATGGAAGGAGAATCCTCGCTCCAAATGAGTTCCTGAGGAGCTTTCCAAGCAGCAGGCAGGCTGCCTCCAGAAGCTTAGAGAGTCCTGCTTCGGACTATCCTCCGGCAACAGAGTGGGTGCCAAGGGCATGTGGGTTGGAGGGTGCTCGGAAGCTGCAGGGGAGGTTTTCAGCATCCAGTGCTCTCCGATGGAACACACTGCAGGCTCGAGCATGCATGAACTCCTGCAAGGCTTTGGAGTGGGAAAGCTGTGCTTAGCAGAGGGCTCCCTGCCAAATGCTGCAGGCCTATGTGGATGGCGAAGCTGCAGCTGTCTTGCAGTCTGCTTGTCCAGAGGTGCGTGTGCCCTGGTCCAGAGTGCTGTAAGAGGAGCTCCTAGCAAAGGGAGAGCAAGCACCTTGTTTCCTTGGCATAGACTGGCCTGTGCACACAGAGGCCTGTCAGCAGTGAAGACAACGCAGGCAGCAAGAGGGGTGGCAGGCAGCTAAGTGGCGGCAGGCATCCTGCTTGAAAGTGGGGTCATGACTGTTTTGTCCTCAGGCCCCAGTGTCCACGTGCACACACTGCCTCTGGACATGCAGCTTCCGAGCAGTGCAAGAGAAACACAAGCAACACCCTGGGGCCTTCTCGAATGAACGGTGCTCCATCGAGGTCCTGCTGGCTGGCAGTGGCCTAGGCCAGCAAAGGCCCTAGGGAGGCCAGGCTGAGGCTGGGATGGTTCCTGACCTAGCAGTGCCCAGGGCAAGCCTGGGACTGGAGGCCAGGCTGCAGGCTCATTCCAGCTTGGGCCTGGTGCAGAGAGCCTTCAGCTAAGACTTCCATGGGGAATGGTATGCGTAGTGATTTTTGCCTGCAATCCTCGTTCCTAACTCTCGCCAAACAGCCTGTTAGCCCACACTTGCTAGACGTGTGTTCCTGAGGCAGTTGGACAATAGGGCAAGTGGAGGCTCACCCAGCATGGGACGCCTGCCTTGAACATTGCCCTGGGTGCAAAGAGGATTCCCTGCACCTCTGGCACTGGGGAGAGCATTTCTGCACACAGGAGACACTTGGCAAACACAGTTTCTCCCCTCGGAAAGTACTGTGAGAAAGAGTCGCCATCCCGGATGCATGGCACTCTCCCTTCGAAGCCCTCCATGCAGCAGGCTTTCATGGACTCGGCTGCAGGCTTTGGTAGCTGGAGACACTGCAGCTCCTCTGGAGGCTCAGGGGCAATTGGCACACCCCTCCAAGGAAATGAGGCTAGTGTGATGAGCTCTTTCCAAAGAATGGCAAGCAGCCTGCTCCTTTCAATGAGACACACGTGTGGGGAGAGATGCTTGGCAGCAGAGAAGAAGCAAGAGGGCAGCCAGGGAGGGATTTGCACACAGCTTGAAGTCCCCAGACCCCCTGATTCGAAACCAGGGAATGCCAGCTCTGCCTGTCAGGCCCCATTCCCTAGTGGGCACCCAGATTCAGGATCTGCCCTTTCCCAGCTATGAAACCACACCCAGGCTGCACCCTGAGCCCTGCCATTTGGAACTTTGCTCGCCAGGTGGGCTGAATGGCATGACTGTGTCAGGGGAAAGAAGGACCTAGGAGGCCTTCCGGGAACTGCCACGACATAGCAGTGCTCAGGAAAAGGCAGTCTCCTTTCTGTAGGCCGGATGCACACTGGAGTTTCCACTTGAGGCAAGGAAGCTCAGCTAGGTGATCCCTGGCTGAAGGCAAAGCAGAGAGTTTTTCAGTGGAGCGCTGGCCCCATCTGCTGGCCGACAAGCATGGGAGGAGAAACCTCGCTGCAAATGAGTTCCTGAAGTGCTTTCCAAGCAGGAGGCAGCATGGCTCCAATAGTTTAGAAAGTCTTGCTTAGGACTACCCTCTGGCAACAGGGTGGGTGCCAAGGGCATGTGGGTTGGAGGGTGCTCAGAAGTCGCAGGGGAGGCTTTGGGCACCCGGTGCTCTCTGATGGAAAACACTGCAGGCCCGAGCATCCATGAATTCCTGCAAGGCTTTGGAGTGGGAAAGCTGTGCTTAGCAGAAGGCTCCCTGCCAAGTGCTGCAGGCCTTTGTGGATGCTGAAGCAGCAGCTGCCTTGAGGCTGCTGGTCCAGAGGCGTGTGTGCCCAGGTCCAGAGTGCTGTAGGAGGAGCTCCTAGCAAGGGGCGAGCAAGCACCTTGTTTCCTTGGCATAGACTGGCCTGTGCACCCTGAGGCCTGCAGACGTGCAGACAGCGCAGGCAGCAAGGGCTTGTGGCAGGCAGATAAGGGGCAGCAGGCGTCTCACTTGAAAGTGGGCTCATGACTCTCTTGTTCTCCAGCCCCTGTGGCCGTGTGCAAGCACAGCCTCTGGACCTGCAGCTTCTGAGCAGTGCAAGAGACACAGAGGAAACACCCAGGTGCCTTCTCTAGTGAACGGTGTTCCATCAAGGTCCTGCTTGCTGGCAGGGGCCTAGGCCAGCACAGGTCCTAGGGAGGCCAGGCTGAGGCTGGGATGGGTCCCGACCTAGCAGTGCTCAGGGCAAGCCTGGGACTGGAGGCCAGGCTGCAGGCTCATTCCAGCTTGGGCCTGGTGCAGAAAGCCTTCAGCTAGGACTTCCATGGGGTATAGTCAGCACAGTGGTTTTTGCCTGAAATCCATGTTCCTCACTCGGAGCCCCCTGCCTTTCAGCACACACTCCCTAGAAGTGTGTTCCTGAGGCAGTTGGACAGTTGGGGAAGTGGAGGCTCTCCCAGCATGGGAGGTCTGCCTAGAACCTTGCTCTGGCTGCAAAGAGGATTCCCTGCACCTCTGGCGCTGGGGTGAGATTTTCTGCACACAGGAGACACTTGGCACACACAGTGTTTCCCCATGGAAAGCACTGTGAGGAAGAATCTCTGCCAGGGATGCATGGCACTCTCCCATCGAAGCCCTCCATGCAGCAAGCTGTCATGGACTCGAGTGCAGGCCTTGGTGGCTGGAGAGACTGCAGCTCCTCTGGAGGCTCCGGGGCAATTGGCACACCCCTCCAAGGAAATGAGGCTTGTGGGATGAGCACTTTGCAAAGAATTGCAAGCAGCCTGCTCCTTTTGATGAGACACATGTGTGGGGAGAGAGACTTGACAGCAGAGAAGAAGCAAGAGGGCAATGAGGGATTGGATTTGCATGCAGCTTGGAGGCTCCATATCTCCTGCTTCGCAAGCAGGGAGTGCCAGGTCTGCCCATCATGCTCCGTTACCAGCTGGGCACCCAGTTTCAGGATCTGCCCTTTCCCAGCCATGAAACCACACCCAGGCTGCACCCTGAGCCCTGCCAAGGGGGACCCTTGCCCGCCAGGTGGGCTGAATTGCATGACTGTGTCAGGGGAGAGAAGGCCCTAGGAGGCCTTCAGGGAACTGCCTCAACATAGCCCCGCTCAGGAAAGGCACTCCTCTTTCTGTGACCGGATGCACAATGGAGTATCTGCTTGAGGCAAAGAAGCTCAGCTAGGCGATCCCTGGCTGAAGGCAAAGCAGAGAGTTTTTCGGTGGAGCGCTGGCACCATCTGCCGGCCGACAAGCATGGAAGGAGAATCCTCGCTCCAAATGAGTTCCTGAGGAGCTTTCCAAGCAGCAGGCAGGCTGCCTCCAGAAGCTTAGAGAGTCCTGCTTCGGACTATCCTCCGGCAACAGAGTGGGTGCCAAGGGCATGTGGGTTGGAGGGTGCTCGGAAGCTGCAGGGGAGGTTTTCAGCATCCAGTGCTCTCCGATGGAACACACTGCAGGCGCGAGCATGCATGAACTCCTGCAAGGCTTTGGAGTGGGAAAGCTGTGCTTAGCAGAGGGCTCCCTGCCAAATGCTGCAGGCCTATGTGGATGGCGAAGCTGCAGCTGTCTTGCAGTCTGCTTGTCCAGAGGTGCGTGTGCCCTGGTCCAGAGTGCTGTAAGAGGAGCTCCTAGCAAAGGGAGAGCAAGCACCTTGTTTCCTTGGCATAGACTGGCCTGTGCACACAGAGGCCTGTCAGCAGTGAAGACAACGCAGGCAGCAAGAGGGGTGGCAGGCAGCTAAGTGGCGGCAGGCATCCTGCTTGAAAGTGGGGTCATGACTGTTTTGTCCTCAGGCCCCAGTGTCCACGTGCACACACTGCCTCTGGACATGCAGCTTCCGAGCAGTGCAAGAGAAACACAAGCAACACCCTGGGGCCTTCTCGAATGAACGGTGCTCCATCGAGGTCCTGCTGGCTGGCAGTGGCCTAGGCCAGCAAAGGCCCTAGGGAGGCCAGGCTGAGGCTGGGATGGTTCCTGACCTAGCAGTGCCCAGGGCAAGCCTGGGACTGGAGGCCAGGCTGCAGGCTCATTCCAGCTTGGGCCTGGTGCAGAGAGCCTTCAGCTAAGACTTCCATGGGGAATGGTATGCGTAGTGATTTTTGCCTGCAATCCTCGTTCCTAACTCTCGCCAAACAGCCTGTTAGCCCACACTTGCTAGACGTGTGTTCCTGAGGCAGTTGGACAATAGGGCAAGTGGAGGCTCACCCAGCATGGGACGCCTGCCTTGAACATTGCCCTGGGTGCAAAGAGGATTCCCTGCACCTCTGGCACTGGGGAGAGCATTTCTGCACACAGGAGACACTTGGCAAACACAGTTTCTCCCCTCGGAAAGTACTGTGAGAAAGAGTCGCCATCCCGGATGCATGGCACTCTCCCTTCGAAGCCCTCCATGCAGCAGGCTTTCATGGACTCGGCTGCAGGCTTTGGTAGCTGGAGACACTGCAGCTCCTCTGGAGGCTCAGGGGCAATTGGCACACCCCTCCAAGGAAATGAGGCTAGTGTGATGAGCTCTTTCCAAAGAATGGCAAGCAGCCTGCTCCTTTCAATGAGACACACGTGTGGGGAGAGATGCTTGGCAGCAGAGAAGAAGCAAGAGGGCAGCCAGGGAGGGATTTGCACACAGCTTGAAGTCCCCAGACCCCCTGATTCGAAACCAGGGAATGCCAGCTCTGCCTGTCAGGCCCCATTCCCTAGTGGGCACCCAGATTCAGGATCTGCCCTTTCCCAGCTATGAAACCACACCCAGGCTGCACCCTGAGCCCTGCCATTTGGAACTTTGCTCGCCAGGTGGGCTGAATGGCATGACTGTGTCAGGGGAAAGAAGGACCTAGGAGGCCTTCCGGGAACTGCCACGACATAGCAGTGCTCAGGAAAAGGCAGTCTCCTTTCTGTAGGCCGGATGCACACTGGAGTTTCCACTTGAGGCAAGGAAGCTCAGCTAGGTGATCCCTGGCTGAAGGCAAAGCAGAGAGTTTTTCAGTGGAGCGCTGGCCCCATCTGCTGGCCGACAAGCATGGGAGGAGAAACCTCGCTGCAAATGAGTTCCTGAAGTGCTTTCCAAGCAGGAGGCAGCATGGCTCCAATAGTTTAGAAAGTCTTGCTTAGGACTACCCTCTGGCAACAGGGTGGGTGCCAAGGGCATGTGGGTTGGAGGGTGCTCAGAAGTCGCAGGGGAGGCTTTGGGCACCCGGTGCTCTCTGATGGAAAACACTGCAGGCCCGAGCATCCATGAATTCCTGCAAGGCTTTGGAGTGGGAAAGCTGTGCTTAGCAGAAGGCTCCCTGCCAAGTGCTGCAGGCCTTTGTGGATGCTGAAGCAGCAGCTGCCTTGAGGCTGCTGGTCCAGAGGCGTGTGTGCCCAGGTCCAGAGTGCTGTAGGAGGAGCTCCTAGCAAGGGGCGAGCAAGCACCTTGTTTCCTTGGCATAGACTGGCCTGTGCACCCTGAGGCCTGCAGACGTGCAGACAGCGCAGGCAGCAAGGGCTTGTGGCAGGCAGATAAGGGGCAGCAGGCGTCTCACTTGAAAGTGGGCTCATGACTCTCTTGTTCTCCAGCCCCTGTGGCCGTGTGCAAGCACAGCCTCTGGACCTGCAGCTTCTGAGCAGTGCAAGAGACACACAGGAAACACCCAGGTGCCTTCTCTAGTGAACGGTGTTCCATCAAGGTCCTGCTTGCTGGCAGGGGCCTAGGCCAGCACAGGTCCTAGGGAGGCCAGGCTGAGGCTGGGATGGGTCCCGACCTAGCAGTGCTCAGGGCAAGCCTGGGACTGGAGGCCAGGCTGCAGGCTCATTCCAGCTTGGGCCTGGTGCAGAAAGCCTTCAGCTAGGACTTCCATGGGGTATAGTCAGCACAGTGGTTTTTGCCTGAAATCCATGTTCCTCACTCGGAGCCCCCTGCCTTTCAGCACACACTCCCTAGAAGTGTGTTCCTGAGGCAGTTGGACAGTTGGGGAAGTGGAGGCTCTCCCAGCATGGGAGGTCTGCCTAGAACCTTGCTCTGGCTGCAAAGAGGATTCCCTGCACCTCTGGCGCTGGGGTGAGATTTTCTGCACACAGGAGACACTTGGCACACACAGTGTTTCCCCATGGAAAGCACTGTGAGGAAGAATCTCTGCCAGGGATGCATGGCACTCTCCCATCGAAGCCCTCCATGCAGCAAGCTGTCATGGACTCGAGTGCAGGCCTTGGTGGCTGGAGAGACTGCAGCTCCTCTGGAGGCTCCGGGGCAATTGGCACACCCCTCCAAGGAAATGAGGCTTGTGGGATGAGCACTTTGCAAAGAATTGCAAGCAGCCTGCTCCTTTTGATGAGACACATGTGTGGGGAGAGAGACTTGACAGCAGAGAAGAAGCAAGAGGGCAATGAGGGATTGGATTTGCATGCAGCTTGGAGGCTCCATATCTCCTGCTTCGCAAGCAGGGAGTGCCAGGTCTGCCCATCATGCTCCGTTACCAGCTGGGCACCCAGTTTCAGGATCTGCCCTTTCCCAGCCATGAAACCACACCCAGGCTGCACCCTGAGCCCTGCCAAGGGGGACCCTTGCCCGCCAGGTGGGCTGAATTGCATGACTGTGTCAGGGGAGAGAAGGCCCTAGGAGGCCTTCAGGGAACTGCCTCAACATAGCCCCGCTCAGGAAAGGCACTCCTCTTTCTGTGACCGGATGCACAATGGAGTATCTGCTTGAGGCAAAGAAGCTCAGCTAGGCGATCCCTGGCTGAAGGCAAAGCAGAGAGTTTTTCGGTGGAGCGCTGGCACCATCTGCCGGCCGACAAGCATGGAGGAGAATCCTCACTCCAAATGAGGTCCTGAGGAGCTTTCCAAGCAGCAGGCAGGCTGCCTCCAGAAGCTTAGAGAGTCCTGCTTCGGACTATCCTCCGGCAACAGAGTGGGTGCCAAGGGCATGTGGGTTGGAGGGTGCTCGGAAGCTGCAGGGGAGGTTTTCAGCATCCAGTGCTCTCCGATGGAACACACTGCAGGCGCGAGCATGCATGAACTCCTGCAAGGCTTTGGAGTGGGAAAGCTGTGCTTAGCAGAGGGCTCCCTGCCAAATGCTGCAGGCCTATGTGGATGGCGAAGCTGCAGCTGTCTTGCAGTCTGCTTGTCCAGAGGTGCGTGTGCCCTGGTCCAGAGTGCTGTAGGAGGAGCTTCTAGCAACGGGAGAGCAAGCACCTTGTTTCCTTGGCATAGAATGGCCTGTGCACACAGAGGCCTGTCAGCAGTGAAGACAACGCAGGCAGCAAGAGGGGTGGCAGGCAGCTAAGTGGCGGCAGGCGTCCTGCTTGAAAGTGGGGTCATGACTGTTTTGTCCTCAGGCCCCAGTGTCCACGTGCACACACTGCCTCTGGACCTGCAGCTTCCGAGCAGTGCAAGAGAAACACAAGCAACACCCTGGGGCCTTCTCGAATGAACGGTGCTCCATCGAGGTCCTGCTGGCTGGCAGTGGCCTAGGCCAGCAAAGGCCCTAGGGAGGCCAGGCTGAGGCTGGGATGGTTCCTGACCTAGCAGTGCCCAGGGCAAGCCTGGGACTGGAGGCCAGGCTGCAGGCTCATTCCAGCTTGGGCCTGGTGCAGAGAGCCTTCAGCTAAGACTTCCATGGGGAATGGTATGCGTAGTGATTTTTGCCTGCAATCCTCGTTCCTAACTCTCGCCAAACAGCCTGTTAGCCCACACTTGCTAGACGTGTGTTCCTGAGGCAGTTGGACAATAGGGCAAGTGGAGGCTCACCCAGCATGGGACGCCTGCCTTGAACATTGCCCTGGGTGCAAAGAGGATTCCCTGCACCTCTGGCACTGGGGAGAGCATTTCTGCACACAGGAGACACTTGGCAAACACAGTTTCTCCCCTCGGAAAGTACTGTGAGAAAGAGTCGCCATCCCGGATGCATGGCACTCTCCCTTCGAAGCCCTCCATGCAGCAGGCTTTCATGGACTCGGCTGCAGGCTTTGGTAGCTGGAGACACTGCAGCTCCTCTGGAGGCTCAGGGGCAATTGGCACACCCCTCCAAGGAAATGAGGCTAGTGTGATGAGCTCTTTCCAAAGAATGGCAAGCAGCCTGCTCCTTTCAATGAGACACACGTGTGGGGAGAGATGCTTGGCAGCAGAGAAGAAGCAAGAGGGCAGCCAGGGAGGGATTTGCACACAGCTTGAAGTCCCCAGACCCCCTGATTCGAAACCAGGGAATGCCAGCTCTGCCTGTCAGGCCCCATTCCCTAGTGGGCACCCAGATTCAGGATCTGCCCTTTCCCAGCTATGAAACCACACCCAGGCTGCACCCTGAGCCCTGCCATTTGGAACTTTGCTCGCCAGGTGGGCTGAATGGCATGACTGTGTCAGGGGAAAGAAGGACCTAGGAGGCCTTCCGGGAACTGCCACGACATAGCAGTGCTCAGGAAAAGGCAGTCTCCTTTCTGTAGGCCGGATGCACACTGGAGTTTCCACTTGAGGCAAGGAAGCTCAGCTAGGTGATCCCTGGCTGAAGGCAAAGCAGAGAGTTTTTCAGTGGAGCGCTGGCCCCATCTGCTGGCCGACAAGCATGGGAGGAGAAACCTCGCTGCAAATGAGTTCCTGAAGTGCTTTCCAAGCAGGAGGCAGCATGGCTCCAATAGTTTAGAAAGTCTTGCTTAGGACTACCCTCTGGCAACAGGGTGGGTGCCAAGGGCATGTGGGTTGGAGGGTGCTCAGAAGTCGCAGGGGAGGCTTTGGGCACCCGGTGCTCTCTGATGGAAAACACTGCAGGCCCGAGCATCCATGAATTCCTGCAAGGCTTTGGAGTGGGAAAGCTGTGCTTAGCAGAAGGCTCCCTGCCAAGTGCTGCAGGCCTTTGTGGATGCTGAAGCAGCAGCTGCCTTGCAGGCTGCTGGTCCAGGGGCGTGTGTGCCCAGGTCCAGAGTGCTGTAGGAGGAGCTCCTAGCAAGGGGCGAGCAAGCACCTTGTTTCCTTGGCATAGACTGGCCTGTGCACCCTGAGGCCTGCAGACGTGCAGACAGCGCAGGCAGCAAGGGCTTGTGGCAGGCAGATAAGGGGCAGCAGGCGTCTCACTTGAAAGTGGGCTCATGACTCTCTTGTTCTCCAGCCCCTGTGGCCGTGTGCAAGCACAGCCTCTGGACCTGCAGCTTCTGAGCAGTGCAAGAGACACACAGGAAACACCCAGGTGCCTTCTCTAGTGAACGGTGTTCCATCAAGGTCCTGCTTGCTGGCAGGGGCCTAGGCCAGCACAGGTCCTAGGGAGGCCAGGCTGAGGCTGGGATGGGTCCCGACCTAGCAGTGCTCAGGGCAAGCCTGGGACTGGAGGCCAGGCTGCAGGCTCATTCCAGCTTGGGCCTGGTGCAGAAAGCCTTCAGCTAGGACTTCCATGGGGTATAGTCAGCACAGTGGTTTTTGCCTGAAATCCATGTTCCTCACTCGGAGCCCCCTGCCTTTCAGCACACACTCCCTAGAAGTGTGTTCCTGAGGCAGTTGGACAGTTGGGGAAGTGGAGGCTCTCCCAGCATGGGAGGTCTGCCTAGAACCTTGCTCTGGCTGCAAAGAGGATTCCCTGCACCTCTGGCGCTGGGGTGAGATTTTCTGCACACAGGAGACACTTGGCACACACAGTGTTTCCCCATGGAAAGCACTGTGAGGAAGAATCTCTGCCAGGGATGCATGGCACTCTCCCATCGAAGCCCTCCATGCAGCAAGCTGTCATGGACTCGAGTGCAGGCCTTGGTGGCTGGAGAGACTGCAGCTCCTCTGGAGGCTCCGGGGCAATTGGCACACCCCTCCAAGGAAATGAGGCTTGTGGGATGAGCACTTTGCAAAGAATTGCAAGCAGCCTGCTCCTTTTGATGAGACACATGTGTGGGGAGAGAGACTTGACAGCAGAGAAGAAGCAAGAGGGCAATGAGGGATTGGATTTGCATGCAGCTTGGAGGCTCCATATCTCCTGCTTCGCAAGCAGGGAGTGCCAGGTCTGCCCATCATGCTCCGTTACCAGCTGGGCACCCAGTTTCAGGATCTGCCCTTTCCCAGCCATGAAACCACACCCAGGCTGCACCCTGAGCCCTGCCAAGGGGGACCCTTGCCCGCCAGGTGGGCTGAATTGCATGACTGTGTCAGGGGAGAGAAGGCCCTAGGAGGCCTTCAGGGAACTGCCTCAACATAGCCCCGCTCAGGAAAGGCACTCCTCTTTCTGTGACCGGATGCACAATGGAGTATCTGCTTGAGGCAAAGAAGCTCAGCTAGGCGATCCCTGGCTGAAGGCAAAGCAGAGAGTTTTTCGGTGGAGCGCTGGCACCATCTGCCGGCCGACAAGCATGGAAGGAGAATCCTCGCTCCAAATGAGTTCCTGAGGAGCTTTCCAAGCAGCAGGCAGGCTGCCTCCAGAAGCTTAGAGAGTCCTGCTTCGGACTATCCTCCGGCAACAGAGTGGGTGCCAAGGGCATGTGGGTTGGAGGGTGCTCGGAAGCTGCAGGGGAGGTTTTCAGCATCCAGTGCTCTCCGATGGAACACACTGCAGGCGCGAGCATGCATGAACTCCTGCAAGGCTTTGGAGTGGGAAAGCTGTGCTTAGCAGAGGGCTCCCTGCCAAATGCTGCAGGCCTATGTGGATGGCGAAGCTGCAGCTGTCTTGCAGTCTGCTTGTCCAGAGGTGCGTGTGCCCTGGTCCAGAGTGCTGTAAGAGGAGCTCCTAGCAAAGGGAGAGCAAGCACCTTGTTTCCTTGGCATAGACTGGCCTGTGCACACAGAGGCCTGTCAGCAGTGAAGACAACGCAGGCAGCAAGAGGGGTGGCAGGCAGCTAAGTGGCGGCAGGCATCCTGCTTGAAAGTGGGGTCATGACTGTTTTGTCCTCAGGCCCCAGTGTCCACGTGCACACACTGCCTCTGGACATGCAGCTTCCGAGCAGTGCAAGAGAAACACAAGCAACACCCTGGGGCCTTCTCGAATGAACGGTGCTCCATCGAGGTCCTGCTGGCTGGCAGTGGCCTAGGCCAGCAAAGGCCCTAGGGAGGCCAGGCTGAGGCTGGGATGGTTCCTGACCTAGCAGTGCCCAGGGCAAGCCTGGGACTGGAGGCCAGGCTGCAGGCTCATTCCAGCTTGGGCCTGGTGCAGAGAGCCTTCAGCTAAGACTTCCATGGGGAATGGTATGCGTAGTGATTTTTGCCTGCAATCCTCGTTCCTAACTCTCGCCAAACAGCCTGTTAGCCCACACTTGCTAGACGTGTGTTCCTGAGGCAGTTGGACAATAGGGCAAGTGGAGGCTCACCCAGCATGGGACGCCTGCCTTGAACATTGCCCTGGGTGCAAAGAGGATTCCCTGCACCTCTGGCACTGGGGAGAGCATTTCTGCACACAGGAGACACTTGGCAAACACAGTTTCTCCCCTCGGAAAGTACTGTGAGAAAGAGTCGCCATCCCGGATGCATGGCACTCTCCCTTCGAAGCCCTCCATGCAGCAGGCTTTCATGGACTCGGCTGCAGGCTTTGGTAGCTGGAGACACTGCAGCTCCTCTGGAGGCTCAGGGGCAATTGGCACACCCCTCCAAGGAAATGAGGCTAGTGTGATGAGCTCTTTCCAAAGAATGGCAAGCAGCCTGCTCCTTTCAATGAGACACACGTGTGGGGAGAGATGCTTGGCAGCAGAGAAGAAGCAAGAGGGCAGCCAGGGAGGGATTTGCACACAGCTTGAAGTCCCCAGACCCCCTGATTCGAAACCAGGGAATGCCAGCTCTGCCTGTCAGGCCCCATTCCCTAGTGGGCACCCAGATTCAGGATCTGCCCTTTCCCAGCTATGAAACCACACCCAGGCTGCACCCTGAGCCCTGCCATTTGGAACTTTGCTCGCCAGGTGGGCTGAATGGCATGACTGTGTCAGGGGAAAGAAGGACCTAGGAGGCCTTCCGGGAACTGCCACGACATAGCAGTGCTCAGGAAAAGGCAGTCTCCTTTCTGTAGGCCGGATGCACACTGGAGTTTCCACTTGAGGCAAGGAAGCTCAGCTAGGTGATCCCTGGCTGAAGGCAAAGCAGAGAGTTTTTCAGTGGAGCGCTGGCCCCATCTGCTGGCCGACAAGCATGGGAGGAGAAACCTCGCTGCAAATGAGTTCCTGAAGTGCTTTCCAAGCAGGAGGCAGCATGGCTCCAATAGTTTAGAAAGTCTTGCTTAGGACTACCCTCTGGCAACAGGGTGGGTGCCAAGGGCATGTGGGTTGGAGGGTGCTCAGAAGTCGCAGGGGAGGCTTTGGGCACCCGGTGCTCTCTGATGGAAAACACTGCAGGCCCGAGCATCCATGAATTCCTGCAAGGCTTTGGAGTGGGAAAGCTGTGCTTAGCAGAAGGCTCCCTGCCAAGTGCTGCAGGCCTTTGTGGATGCTGAAGCAGCAGCTGCCTTGAGGCTGCTGGTCCAGAGGCGTGTGTGCCCAGGTCCAGAGTGCTGTAGGAGGAGCTCCTAGCAAGGGGCGAGCAAGCACCTTGTTTCCTTGGCATAGACTGGCCTGTGCACCCTGAGGCCTGCAGACGTGCAGACAGCGCAGGCAGCAAGGGCTTGTGGCAGGCAGATAAGGGGCAGCAGGCGTCTCACTTGAAAGTGGGCTCATGACTCTCTTGTTCTCCAGCCCCTGTGGCCGTGTGCAAGCACAGCCTCTGGACCTGCAGCTTCTGAGCAGTGCAAGAGACACACAGGAAACACCCAGGTGCCTTCTCTAGTGAACGGTGTTCCATCAAGGTCCTGCTTGCTGGCAGGGGCCTAGGCCAGCACAGGTCCTAGGGAGGCCAGGCTGAGGCTGGGATGGGTCCCGACCTAGCAGTGCTCAGGGCAAGCCTGGGACTGGAGGCCAGGCTGCAGGCTCATTCCAGCTTGGGCCTGGTGCAGAAAGCCTTCAGCTAGGACTTCCATGGGGTATAGTCAGCACAGTGGTTTTTGCCTGAAATCCATGTTCCTCACTCGGAGCCCCCTGCCTTTCAGCACACACTCCCTAGAAGTGTGTTCCTGAGGCAGTTGGACAGTTGGGGAAGTGGAGGCTCTCCCAGCATGGGAGGTCTGCCTAGAACCTTGCTCTGGCTGCAAAGAGGATTCCCTGCACCTCTGGCGCTGGGGTGAGATTTTCTGCACACAGGAGACACTTGGCACACACAGTGTTTCCCCATGGAAAGCACTGTGAGGAAGAATCTCTGCCAGGGATGCATGGCACTCTCCCATCGAAGCCCTCCATGCAGCAAGCTGTCATGGACTCGAGTGCAGGCCTTGGTGGCTGGAGAGACTGCAGCTCCTCTGGAGGCTCCGGGGCAATTGGCACACCCCTCCAAGGAAATGAGGCTTGTGGGATGAGCACTTTGCAAAGAATTGCAAGCAGCCTGCTCCTTTTGATGAGACACATGTGTGGGGAGAGAGACTTGACAGCAGAGAAGAAGCAAGAGGGCAATGAGGGATTGGATTTGCATGCAGCTTGGAGGCTCCATATCTCCTGCTTCGCAAGCAGGGAGTGCCAGGTCTGCCCATCATGCTCCGTTACCAGCTGGGCACCCAGTTTCAGGATCTGCCCTTTCCCAGCCATGAAACCACACCCAGGCTGCACCCTGAGCCCTGCCAAGGGGGACCCTTGCCCGCCAGGTGGGCTGAATTGCATGACTGTGTCAGGGGAGAGAAGGCCCTAGGAGGCCTTCAGGGAACTGCCTCAACATAGCCCCGCTCAGGAAAGGCACTCCTCTTTCTGTGACCGGATGCACAATGGAGTATCTGCTTGAGGCAAAGAAGCTCAGCTAGGCGATCCCTGGCTGAAGGCAAAGCAGAGAGTTTTTCGGTGGAGCGCTGGCACCATCTGCCGGCCGACAAGCATGGAGGAGAATCCTCACTCCAAATGAGGTCCTGAGGAGCTTTCCAAGCAGCAGGCAGGCTGCCTCCAGAAGCTTAGAGAGTCCTGCTTCGGACTATCCTCCGGCAACAGAGTGGGTGCCAAGGGCATGTGGGTTGGAGGGTGCTCGGAAGCTGCAGGGGAGGTTTTCAGCATCCAGTGCTCTCCGATGGAACACACTGCAGGCGCGAGCATGCATGAACTCCTGCAAGGCTTTGGAGTGGGAAAGCTGTGCTTAGCAGAGGGCTCCCTGCCAAATGCTGCAGGCCTATGTGGATGGCGAAGCTGCAGCTGTCTTGCAGTCTGCTTGTCCAGAGGTGCGTGTGCCCTGGTCCAGAGTGCTGTAGGAGGAGCTTCTAGCAACGGGAGAGCAAGCACCTTGTTTCCTTGGCATAGAATGGCCTGTGCACACAGAGGCCTGTCAGCAGTGAAGACAACGCAGGCAGCAAGAGGGGTGGCAGGCAGCTAAGTGGCGGCAGGCGTCCTGCTTGAAAGTGGGGTCATGACTGTTTTGTCCTCAGGCCCCAGTGTCCACGTGCACACACTGCCTCTGGACCTGCAGCTTCCGAGCAGTGCAAGAGAAACACAAGCAACACCCTGGGGCCTTCTCGAATGAACGGTGCTCCATCGAGGTCCTGCTGGCTGGCAGTGGCCTAGGCCAGCAAAGGCCCTAGGGAGGCCAGGCTGAGGCTGGGATGGTTCCTGACCTAGCAGTGCCCAGGGCAAGCCTGGGACTGGAGGCCAGGCTGCAGGCTCATTCCAGCTTGGGCCTGGTGCAGAGAGCCTTCAGCTAAGACTTCCATGGGGAATGGTATGCGTAGTGATTTTTGCCTGCAATCCTCGTTCCTAACTCTCGCCAAACAGCCTGTTAGCCCACACTTGCTAGACGTGTGTTCCTGAGGCAGTTGGACAATAGGGCAAGTGGAGGCTCACCCAGCATGGGACGCCTGCCTTGAACATTGCCCTGGGTGCAAAGAGGATTCCCTGCACCTCTGGCACTGGGGAGAGCATTTCTGCACACAGGAGACACTTGGCAAACACAGTTTCTCCCCTCGGAAAGTACTGTGAGAAAGAGTCGCCATCCCGGATGCATGGCACTCTCCCTTCGAAGCCCTCCATGCAGCAGGCTTTCATGGACTCGGCTGCAGGCTTTGGTAGCTGGAGACACTGCAGCTCCTCTGGAGGCTCAGGGGCAATTGGCACACCCCTCCAAGGAAATGAGGCTAGTGTGATGAGCTCTTTCCAAAGAATGGCAAGCAGCCTGCTCCTTTCAATGAGACACACGTGTGGGGAGAGATGCTTGGCAGCAGAGAAGAAGCAAGAGGGCAGCCAGGGAGGGATTTGCACACAGCTTGAAGTCCCCAGACCCCCTGATTCGAAACCAGGGAATGCCAGCTCTGCCTGTCAGGCCCCATTCCCTAGTGGGCACCCAGATTCAGGATCTGCCCTTTCCCAGCTATGAAACCACACCCAGGCTGCACCCTGAGCCCTGCCATTTGGAACTTTGCTCGCCAGGTGGGCTGAATGGCATGACTGTGTCAGGGGAAAGAAGGACCTAGGAGGCCTTCCGGGAACTGCCACGACATAGCAGTGCTCAGGAAAAGGCAGTCTCCTTTCTGTAGGCCGGATGCACACTGGAGTTTCCACTTGAGGCAAGGAAGCTCAGCTAGGTGATCCCTGGCTGAAGGCAAAGCAGAGAGTTTTTCAGTGGAGCGCTGGCCCCATCTGCTGGCCGACAAGCATGGGAGGAGAAACCTCGCTGCAAATGAGTTCCTGAAGTGCTTTCCAAGCAGGAGGCAGCATGGCTCCAATAGTTTAGAAAGTCTTGCTTAGGACTACCCTCTGGCAACAGGGTGGGTGCCAAGGGCATGTGGGTTGGAGGGTGCTCAGAAGTCGCAGGGGAGGCTTTGGGCACCCGGTGCTCTCTGATGGAAAACACTGCAGGCCCGAGCATCCATGAATTCCTGCAAGGCTTTGGAGTGGGAAAGCTGTGCTTAGCAGAAGGCTCCCTGCCAAGTGCTGCAGGCCTTTGTGGATGCTGAAGCAGCAGCTGCCTTGAGGCTGCTGGTCCAGAGGCGTGTGTGCCCAGGTCCAGAGTGCTGTAGGAGGAGCTCCTAGCAAGGGGCGAGCAAGCACCTTGTTTCCTTGGCATAGACTGGCCTGTGCACCCTGAGGCCTGCAGACGTGCAGACAGCGCAGGCAGCAAGGGCTTGTGGCAGGCAGATAAGGGGCAGCAGGCGTCTCACTTGAAAGTGGGCTCATGACTCTCTTGTTCTCCAGCCCCTGTGGCCGTGTGCAAGCACAGCCTCTGGACCTGCAGCTTCTGAGCAGTGCAAGAGACACACAGGAAACACCCAGGTGCCTTCTCTAGTGAACGGTGTTCCATCAAGGTCCTGCTTGCTGGCAGGGGCCTAGGCCAGCACAGGTCCTAGGGAGGCCAGGCTGAGGCTGGGATGGGTCCCGACCTAGCAGTGCTCAGGGCAAGCCTGGGACTGGAGGCCAGGCTGCAGGCTCATTCCAGCTTGGGCCTGGTGCAGAAAGCCTTCAGCTAGGACTTCCATGGGGTATAGTCAGCACAGTGGTTTTTGCCTGAAATCCATGTTCCTCACTCGGAGCCCCCTGCCTTTCAGCACACACTCCCTAGAAGTGTGTTCCTGAGGCAGTTGGACAGTTGGGGAAGTGGAGGCTCTCCCAGCATGGGAGGTCTGCCTAGAACCTTGCTCTGGCTGCAAAGAGGATTCCCTGCACCTCTGGCGCTGGGGTGAGATTTTCTGCACACAGGAGACACTTGGCACACACAGTGTTTCCCCATGGAAAGCACTGTGAGGAAGAATCTCTGCCAGGGATGCATGGCACTCTCCCATCGAAGCCCTCCATGCAGCAAGCTGTCATGGACTCGAGTGCAGGCCTTGGTGGCTGGAGAGACTGCAGCTCCTCTGGAGGCTCCGGGGCAATTGGCACACCCCTCCAAGGAAATGAGGCTTGTGGGATGAGCACTTTGCAAAGAATTGCAAGCAGCCTGCTCCTTTTGATGAGACACATGTGTGGGGAGAGAGACTTGACAGCAGAGAAGAAGCAAGAGGGCAATGAGGGATTGGATTTGCATACAGCTTGGAGGCTCCATATCTCCTGCTTCGCAAGCAGGGAGTGCCAGGTCTGCCCATCATGCTCCGTTACCAGCTGGGCACCCAGTTTCAGGATCTGCCCTTTCCCAGCCATGAAACCACACCCAGGCTGCACCCTGAGCCCTGCCAAGGGGGACCCTTGCCCGCCAGGTGGGCTGAATTGCATGACTGTGTCAGGGGAGAGAAGGCCCTAGGAGGCCTTCAGGGAACTGCCTCAACATAGCCCCGCTCAGGAAAGGCACTCCTCTTTCTGTGACCGGATGCACAATGGAGTATCTGCTTGAGGCAAAGAAGCTCAGCTAGGCGATCCCTGGCTGAAGGCAAAGCAGAGAGTTTTTCGGTGGAGCGCTGGCACCATCTGCCGGCCGACAAGCATGGAGGAGAATCCTCACTCCAAATGAGGTCCTGAGGAGCTTTCCAAGCAGCAGGCAGGCTGCCTCCAGAAGCTTAGAGAGTCCTGCTTCGGACTATCCTCCGGCAACAGAGTGGGTGCCAAGGGCATGTGGGTTGGAGGGTGCTCGGAAGCTGCAGGGGAGGTTTTCAGCATCCAGTGCTCTCCGATGGAACACACTGCAGGCGCGAGCATGCATGAACTCCTGCAAGGCTTTGGAGTGGGAAAGCTGTGCTTAGCAGAGGGCTCCCTGCCAAATGCTGCAGGCCTATGTGGATGGCGAAGCTGCAGCTGTCTTGCAGTCTGCTTGTCCAGAGGTGCGTGTGCCCTGGTCCAGAGTGCTGTAGGAGGAGCTTCTAGCAACGGGAGAGCAAGCACCTTGTTTCCTTGGCATAGAATGGCCTGTGCACACAGAGGCCTGTCAGCAGTGAAGACAACGCAGGCAGCAAGAGGGGTGGCAGGCAGCTAAGTGGCGGCAGGCGTCCTGCTTGAAAGTGGGGTCATGACTGTTTTGTCCTCAGGCCCCAGTGTCCACGTGCACACACTGCCTCTGGACCTGCAGCTTCCGAGCAGTGCAAGAGAAACACAAGCAACACCCTGGGGCCTTCTCGAATGAACGGTGCTCCATCGAGGTCCTGCTGGCTGGCAGTGGCCTAGGCCAGCAAAGGCCCTAGGGAGGCCAGGCTGAGGCTGGGATGGTTCCTGACCTAGCAGTGCCCAGGGCAAGCCTGGGACTGGAGGCCAGGCTGCAGGCTCATTCCAGCTTGGGCCTGGTGCAGAGAGCCTTCAGCTAAGACTTCCATGGGGAATGGTATGCGTAGTGATTTTTGCCTGCAATCCTCGTTCCTAACTCTCGCCAAACAGCCTGTTAGCCCACACTTGCTAGACGTGTGTTCCTGAGGCAGTTGGACAATAGGGCAAGTGGAGGCTCACCCAGCATGGGACGCCTGCCTTGAACATTGCCCTGGGTGCAAAGAGGATTCCCTGCACCTCTGGCACTGGGGAGAGCATTTCTGCACACAGGAGACACTTGGCAAACACAGTTTCTCCCCTCGGAAAGTACTGTGAGAAAGAGTCGCCATCCCGGATGCATGGCACTCTCCCTTCGAAGCCCTCCATGCAGCAGGCTTTCATGGACTCGGCTGCAGGCTTTGGTAGCTGGAGACACTGCAGCTCCTCTGGAGGCTCAGGGGCAATTGGCACACCCCTCCAAGGAAATGAGGCTAGTGTGATGAGCTCTTTCCAAAGAATGGCAAGCAGCCTGCTCCTTTCAATGAGACACACGTGTGGGGAGAGATGCTTGGCAGCAGAGAAGAAGCAAGAGGGCAGCCAGGGAGGGATTTGCACACAGCTTGAAGTCCCCAGACCCCCTGATTCGAAACCAGGGAATGCCAGCTCTGCCTGTCAGGCCCCATTCCCTAGTGGGCACCCAGATTCAGGATCTGCCCTTTCCCAGCTATGAAACCACACCCAGGCTGCACCCTGAGCCCTGCCATTTGGAACTTTGCTCGCCAGGTGGGCTGAATGGCATGACTGTGTCAGGGGAAAGAAGGACCTAGGAGGCCTTCCGGGAACTGCCACGACATAGCAGTGCTCAGGAAAAGGCAGTCTCCTTTCTGTAGGCCGGATGCACACTGGAGTTTCCACTTGAGGCAAGGAAGCTCAGCTAGGTGATCCCTGGCTGAAGGCAAAGCAGAGAGTTTTTCAGTGGAGCGCTGGCCCCATCTGCTGGCCGACAAGCATGGGAGGAGAAACCTCGCTGCAAATGAGTTCCTGAAGTGCTTTCCAAGCAGGAGGCAGCATGGCTCCAATAGTTTAGAAAGTCTTGCTTAGGACTACCCTCTGGCAACAGGGTGGGTGCCAAGGGCATGTGGGTTGGAGGGTGCTCAGAAGTCGCAGGGGAGGCTTTGGGCACCCGGTGCTCTCTGATGGAAAACACTGCAGGCCCGAGCATCCATGAATTCCTGCAAGGCTTTGGAGTGGGAAAGCTGTGCTTAGCAGAAGGCTCCCTGCCAAGTGCTGCAGGCCTTTGTGGATGCTGAAGCAGCAGCTGCCTTGAGGCTGCTGGTCCAGAGGCGTGTGTGCCCAGGTCCAGAGTGCTGTAGGAGGAGCTCCTAGCAAGGGGCGAGCAAGCACCTTGTTTCCTTGGCATAGACTGGCCTGTGCACCCTGAGGCCTGCAGACGTGCAGACAGCGCAGGCAGCAAGGGCTTGTGGCAGGCAGATAAGGGGCAGCAGGCGTCTCACTTGAAAGTGGGCTCATGACTCTCTTGTTCTCCAGCCCCTGTGGCCGTGTGCAAGCACAGCCTCTGGACCTGCAGCTTCTGAGCAGTGCAAGAGACACACAGGAAACACCCAGGTGCCTTCTCTAGTGAACGGTGTTCCATCAAGGTCCTGCTTGCTGGCAGGGGCCTAGGCCAGCACAGGTCCTAGGGAGGCCAGGCTGAGGCTGGGATGGGTCCCGACCTAGCAGTGCTCAGGGCAAGCCTGGGACTGGAGGCCAGGCTGCAGGCTCATTCCAGCTTGGGCCTGGTGCAGAAAGCCTTCAGCTAGGACTTCCATGGGGTATAGTCAGCACAGTGGTTTTTGCCTGAAATCCATGTTCCTCACTCGGAGCCCCCTGCCTTTCAGCACACACTCCCTAGAAGTGTGTTCCTGAGGCAGTTGGACAGTTGGGGAAGTGGAGGCTCTCCCAGCATGGGAGGTCTGCCTAGAACCTTGCTCTGGCTGCAAAGAGGATTCCCTGCACCTCTGGCGCTGGGGTGAGATTTTCTGCACACAGGAGACACTTGGCACACACAGTGTTTCCCCATGGAAAGCACTGTGAGGAAGAATCTCTGCCAGGGATGCATGGCACTCTCCCATCGAAGCCCTCCATGCAGCAAGCTGTCATGGACTCGAGTGCAGGCCTTGGTGGCTGGAGAGACTGCAGCTCCTCTGGAGGCTCCGGGGCAATTGGCACACCCCTCCAAGGAAATGAGGCTTGTGGGATGAGCACTTTGCAAAGAATTGCAAGCAGCCTGCTCCTTTTGATGAGACACATGTGTGGGGAGAGAGACTTGACAGCAGAGAAGAAGCAAGAGGGCAATGAGGGATTGGATTTGCATGCAGCTTGGAGGCTCCATATCTCCTGCTTCGCAAGCAGGGAGTGCCAGGTCTGCCCATCATGCTCCGTTACCAGCTGGGCACCCAGTTTCAGGATCTGCCCTTTCCCAGCCATGAAACCACACCCAGGCTGCACCCTGAGCCCTGCCAAGGGGGACCCTTGCCCGCCAGGTGGGCTGAATTGCATGACTGTGTCAGGGGAGAGAAGGCCCTAGGAGGCCTTCAGGGAACTGCCTCAACATAGCCCCGCTCAGGAAAGGCACTCCTCTTTCTGTGACCGGATGCACAATGGAGTATCTGCTTGAGGCAAAGAAGCTCAGCTAGGCGATCCCTGGCTGAAGGCAAAGCAGAGAGTTTTTCGGTGGAGCGCTGGCACCATCTGCCGGCCGACAAGCATGGAGGAGAATCCTCACTCCAAATGAGGTCCTGAGGAGCTTTCCAAGCAGCAGGCAGGCTGCCTCCAGAAGCTTAGAGAGTCCTGCTTCGGACTATCCTCCGGCAACAGAGTGGGTGCCAAGGGCATGTGGGTTGGAGGGTGCTCGGAAGCTGCAGGGGAGGTTTTCAGCATCCAGTGCTCTCCGATGGAACACACTGCAGGCGCGAGCATGCATGAACTCCTGCAAGGCTTTGGAGTGGGAAAGCTGTGCTTAGCAGAGGGCTCCCTGCCAAATGCTGCAGGCCTATGTGGATGGCGAAGCTGCAGCTGTCTTGCAGTCTGCTTGTCCAGAGGTGCGTGTGCCCTGGTCCAGAGTGCTGTAGGAGGAGCTTCTAGCAACGGGAGAGCAAGCACCTTGTTTCCTTGGCATAGAATGGCCTGTGCACACAGAGGCCTGTCAGCAGTGAAGACAACGCAGGCAGCAAGAGGGGTGGCAGGCAGCTAAGTGGCGGCAGGCGTCCTGCTTGAAAGTGGGGTCATGACTGTTTTGTCCTCAGGCCCCAGTGTCCACGTGCACACACTGCCTCTGGACCTGCAGCTTCCGAGCAGTGCAAGAGAAACACAAGCAACACCCTGGGGCCTTCTCGAATGAACGGTGCTCCATCGAGGTCCTGCTGGCTGGCAGTGGCCTAGGCCAGCAAAGGCCCTAGGGAGGCCAGGCTGAGGCTGGGATGGTTCCTGACCTAGCAGTGCCCAGGGCAAGCCTGGGACTGGAGGCCAGGC
This sequence comes from Hippopotamus amphibius kiboko, assembly GCF_030028045.1. Taxonomy (NCBI): domain Eukaryota; kingdom Metazoa; phylum Chordata; class Mammalia; order Artiodactyla; family Hippopotamidae; genus Hippopotamus; species Hippopotamus amphibius. The sequence continues at coordinate 125,732,567 of NC_080187.1, read as the reverse complement.
TGCAGGCTCATTCCAGCTTGGGCCTGGTGCAGAGAGCCTTCAGCTAAGACTTCCATGGGGAATGGTATGCGTAGTGATTTTTGCCTGCAATCCTCGTTCCTAACTCTCGCCAAACAGCCTGTTAGCCCACACTTGCTAGACGTGTGTTCCTGAGGCAGTTGGACAATAGGGCAAGTGGAGGCTCACCCAGCATGGGACGCCTGCCTTGAACATTGCCCTGGGTGCAAAGAGGATTCCCTGCACCTCTGGCACTGGGGAGAGCATTTCTGCACACAGGAGACACTTGGCAAACACAGTTTCTCCCCTCGGAAAGTACTGTGAGAAAGAGTCGCCATCCCGGATGCATGGCACTCTCCCTTCGAAGCCCTCCATGCAGCAGGCTTTCATGGACTCGGCTGCAGGCTTTGGTAGCTGGAGACACTGCAGCTCCTCTGGAGGCTCAGGGGCAATTGGCACACCCCTCCAAGGAAATGAGGCTAGTGTGATGAGCTCTTTCCAAAGAATGGCAAGCAGCCTGCTCCTTTCAATGAGACACACGTGTGGGGAGAGATGCTTGGCAGCAGAGAAGAAGCAAGAGGGCAGCCAGGGAGGGATTTGCACACAGCTTGAAGTCCCCAGACCCCCTGATTCGAAACCAGGGAATGCCAGCTCTGCCTGTCAGGCCCCATTCCCTAGTGGGCACCCAGATTCAGGATCTGCCCTTTCCCAGCTATGAAACCACACCCAGGCTGCACCCTGAGCCCTGCCATTTGGAACTTTGCTCGCCAGGTGGGCTGAATGGCATGACTGTGTCAGGGGAAAGAAGGACCTAGGAGGCCTTCCGGGAGCTGCCACGACATAGCAGTGCTCAGGAAAAGGCAGTCTCCTTTATGTAGGCCGGATGCACACTGGAGTTTCCGCTTGAGGCAAGGAAGCTCAGCTAGGTGATCCCTGGCTGAAGGCAAAGCAGAGAGGTTTTCAGTGGAGCGCTGGCCCCATCTGCTGGCCGACAAGCATGGGAGGAGAAACCTCGCTGCAAATGAGTTCCTGAAGTGCTTTCCAAGCAGGAGGCAGCATGGCTCCAATAGTTTAGAAAGTCTTGCTTAGGACTACCCTCTGGCAACAGGGTGGGTGCCAAGGGCATGTGGGTTGGAGGGTGCTCAGAAGTCGCAGGGGAGGCTTTGGGCACCCGGTGCTCTCTGATGGAAAACACTGCAGGCCCGAGCATCCATGAATTCCTGCAAGGCTTTGGAGTGGGAAAGCTGTGCTTAGCAGAAGGCTCCCTGCCAAGTGCTGCAGGCCTTTGTGGATGCTGAAGCAGCAGCTGCCTTGCAGGCTGCTGGTCCAGGGGCGTGTGTGCCCAGGTCCAGGGTGCTGTAGGAGGAGCTCCTAGCAAGGGGCGAGCAAGCACCTTGTTTCCTTGGCATAGACTGGCCTGTGCACCCTGAGGCCTGCCAGACGTGCAGACAGCGCAGGCAGCAAGGGCTTGTGGCAGGCAGATAAGGGGCAGCAGGCGTCTCACTTGAAAGTGGGCTCATGACTCTCTTGTTCTCCAGCCCCTGTGGCCGTGTGCAAGCACAGCCTCTGGACCTGCAGCTTCTGAGCAGTGCAAGAGACACACAGGAAACACCCAGGTGCCTTCTCTAGTGAACGGTGTTCCATCAAGGTCCTGCTTGCTGGCAGGGGCCTAGGCCAGCACAGGTCCTAGGGAGGCCAGGCTGAGGCTGGGATGGGTCCCGACCTAGCAGTGCTCAGGGCAAGCCTGGGACTGGAGGCCAGGCTGCAGGCTCATTCCAGCTTGGGCCTGGTGCAGAAAGCCTTCAGCTAGGACTTCCATGGGGTATAGTCAGCACAGTGGTTTTTGCCTGAAATCCATGTTCCTCACTCGGAGCCCCCTGCCTTTCAGCACACACTCCCTAGAAGTGTGTTCCTGAGGCATTTGGACAGTTGGGGAAGTGGAGGCTCTCCCAGCATGGGAGGTCTGCCTAGAACCTTGCTCTGGCTGCAAAGAGGATTCCCTGCACCTCTGGCGCTGGGGTGAGATTTTCTGCACACAGGAGACACTTGGCACACACAGTGTTTCCCCATGGAAAGCACTGTGAGGAAGAATCTCTGCCAGGGATGCATGGCACTCTCCCATCGAAGCCCTCCATGCAGCAAGCTGTCATGGACTCGAGTGCAGGCCTTGGTGGCTGGAGAGACTGCAGCTCCTCTGGAGGCTCCGGGGCAATTGGCACACCCCTCCAAGGAAATGAGGCTTGTGGGATGAGCACTTTGCAAAGAATTGCAAGCAGCCTGCTCCTTTTGATGAGACACATGTGTGGGGAGAGAGACTTGACAGCAGAGAAGAAGCAAGAGGGCAATGAGGGATTGGATTTGCATGCAGCTTGGAGGCTCCATATCTCCTGCTTCGCAAGCAGGGAGTGCCAGGTCTGCCCATCATGCTCCGTTACCAGCTGGGCACCCAGTTTCAGGATCTGCCCTTTCCCAGCCATGAAACCACACCCAGGCTGCACCCTGAGCCCTGCCAAGGGGGACCCTTGCCCGCCAGGTGGGCTGAATTGCATGACTGTGTCAGGGGAGAGAAGGCCCTAGGAGGCCTTCAGGGAACTGCCTCAACATAGCCCCGCTCAGGAAAGGCACTCCTCTTTCTGTGACCGGATGCACAATGGAGTATCTGCTTGAGGCAAAGAAGCTCAGCTAGGCGATCCCTGGCTGAAGGCAAAGCAGAGAGTTTTTTGGTGGAGCGCTGGCACCATCTGCCGGCCGACAAGCATGGAAGGAGAATCCTCGCTCCAAATGAGGTCCTGAGGAGCTTTCCAAGCAGCAGGCAGGCTGCCTCCAGAAGCTTAGAGAGTCCTGCTTCGGACTATCCTCCGGCAACAGAGTGGGTGCCAAGGGCATGTGGGTTGGAGGGTGCTCGGAAGCTGCAGGGGAGGTTTTCAGCATCCAGTGCTCTCCGATGGAACACACTGCAGGCGCGAGCATCCATGAACTCCTGCAAGGCTTTGGAGTGGGAAAGCTGTGCTTAGCAGAGGGCTCCCTGCCAAATGCTGCAGGCCTATGTGGATGGCGAAGCTGCAGCTGTCTTGCAGTCTGCTTGTCCAGAGGTGCGTGTGCCCTGGTCCAGAGTGCTGTAGGAGGAGCTCCTAGCAAAGGGAGAGCAAGCACCTTGTTTCCTTGGCATAGACTGGCCTGTGCACACAGAGGCCTGTCAGCAGTGAAGACAACGCAGGCAGCAAGAGGGGTGGCAGGCAGCTAAGTGGCGGCAGGCATCCTGCTTGAAAGTGGGGTCATGACTGTTTTGTCCTCAGGCCCCAGTGTCCACGTGCACACACTGCCTCTGGACATGCAGCTTCCGAGCAGTGCAAGAGAAACACAAGCAACACCCTGGGGCCTTCTCGAATGAACGGTGCTCCATCGAGGTCCTGCTGGCTGGCAGTGGCCTAGGCCAGCAAAGGCCCTAGGGAGGCCAGGCTGAGGCTGGGATGGTTCCTGACCTAGCAGTGCCCAGGGCAAGCCTGGGACTGGAGGCCAGGCTGCAGGCTCATTCCAGCTTGGGCCTGGTGCAGAGAGCCTTCAGCTAAGACTTCCATGGGGAATGGTATGCGTAGTGATTTTTGCCTGCAATCCTCGTTCCTAACTCTCGCCAAACAGCCTGTTAGCCCACACTTGCTAGACGTGTGTTCCTGAGGCAGTTGGACAATAGGGCAAGTGGAGGCTCACCCAGCATGGGACGCCTGCCTTGAACATTGCCCTGGGTGCAAAGAGGATTCCCTGCACCTCTGGCACTGGGGAGAGCATTTCTGCACACAGGAGACACTTGGCAAACACAGTTTCTCCCCTCGGAAAGTACTGTGAGAAAGAGTCGCCATCCCGGATGCATGGCACTCTCCCTTCGAAGCCCTCCATGCAGCAGGCTTTCATGGACTCGGCTGCAGGCTTTGGTAGCTGGAGACACTGCAGCTCCTCTGGAGGCTCAGGGGCAATTGGCACACCCCTCCAAGGAAATGAGGCTAGTGTGATGAGCTCTTTCCAAAGAATGGCAAGCAGCCTGCTCCTTTCAATGAGACACACGTGTGGGGAGAGATGCTTGGCAGCAGAGAAGAAGCAAGAGGGCAGCCAGGGAGGGATTTGCACACAGCTTGAAGTCCCCAGACCCCCTGATTCGAAACCAGGGAATGCCAGCTCTGCCTGTCAGGCCCCATTCCCTAGTGGGCACCCAGATTCAGGATCTGCCCTTTCCCAGCTATGAAACCACACCCAGGCTGCACCCTGAGCCCTGCCAAGTTGGAACTTTGCTCGCCAGGTGGGCTGAATGGCATGACTGTGTCAGGGGAAAGAAGGACCTAGGAGGCCTTCCGGGAACTGCCACGACATAGCAGTGCTCAGGAAAAGGCAGTCTCCTTTCTGTAGGCCAGATGCACACTGGAGTTTCCACTTGAGGCAAGGAAGCTCAGCTAGGTGATCCCTGGCTGAAGGCAAAGCAGAGAGTTTTTCAGTGGAGCGCTGGCCCCATCTGCTGGCCGACAAGCATGGGAGGAGAAACCTCGCTGCAAATGAGTTCCTGAAGTGCTTTCCAAGCAGGAGGCAGCATGGCTCCAATAGTTTAGAAAGTCTTGCTTAGGACTACCCTCTGGCAACAGGGTGGGTGCCAAGGGCATGTGGGTTGGAGGGTGCTCAGAAGTCGCAGGGGAGGCTTTGGGCACCCGGTGCTCTCTGATGGAAAACACTGCAGGCCCGAGCATCCATGAATTCCTGCAAGGCTTTGGAGTGGGAAAGCTGTGCTTAGCAGAAGGCTCCCTGCCAAGTGCTGCAGGCCTTTGTGGATGCTGAAGCAGCAGCTGCCTTGCAGGCTGCTGGTCCAGGGGCGTGTGTGCCCAGGTCCAGAGTGCTGTAGGAGGAGCTCCTAGCAAGGGGCGAGCAAGCACCTTGTTTCCTTGGCATAGACTGGCCTGTGCACCCTGAGGCCTGCAGACGTGCAGACAGCGCAGGCAGCAAGGGCTTGTGGCAGGCAGATAAGGGGCAGCAGGCGTCTCACTTGAAAGTGGGCTCATGACTCTCTTGTTCTCCGGCCCCTGTGGCCGTGTGCAAGCACAGCCTCTGGACCTGCAGCTTCTGAGCAGTGCAAGAGACACACAGGAAACACCCAGGTGCCTTCTCTAGTGAACGGTGTTCCATCAAGGTCCTGCTTGCTGGCAGGGGCCTAGGCCAGCACAGGTCCTAGGGAGGCCAGCTGAGGCTGGGATGGGTCCCGACCTAGCAGTGCTCAGGGCAAGCCTGGGACTGGAGGCCAGGCTGCAGGCTCATTCCAGCTTGGGCCTGGTGCAGAAAGCCTTCAGCTAGGACTTCCATGGGGTATAGTCAGCACAGTGGTTTTTGCCTGAAATCCATGTTCCTCACTCGGAGCCCCCTGCCTTTCAGCACACACTCCCTAGAAGTGTGTTCCTGAGGCAGTTGGACAGTTGGGGAAGTGGAGGCTCTCCCAGCATGGGAGGTCTGCCTAGAACCTTGCTCTGGCTGCAAAGAGGATTCCCTGCACCTCTGGCGCTGGGGTGAGATTTTCTGCACACAGGAGACACTTGGCACACACAGTGTTTCCCCATGGAAAGCACTGTGAGGAAGAATCTCTGCCAGGGATGCAAGGCACTCTCCCATCGAAGCCCTCCATGCAGCAAGCTGTCATGGACTCGAGTGCAGGCCTTGGTGGCTGGAGAGACTGCAGCTCCTCTGGAGGCTCCGGGGCAATTGGCACACCCCTCCAAGGAAATGAGGCTTGTGGGATGAGCACTTTGCAAAGAATTGCAAGCAGCCTGCTCCTTTTGACGAGACACATGTGTGGGGAGAGAGACTTGACAGCAGAGAAGAAGCAAGAGGGCAATGAGGGATTGGATTTGCATGCAGCTTGGAGGCTCCATATCTCCTGCTTCGCAAGCAGGGAGTGCCAGGTCTGCCCATCATGCTCCGTTACCAGCTGGGCACCCAGTTTCAGGATCTGCCCTTTCCCAGCCATGAAACCACACCCAGGCTGCACCCTGAGCCCTGCCAAGGGGGACCCTTGCCCGCCAGGTGGGCTGAATTGCATGACTGTGTCAGGGGAGAGAAGGCCCTAGGAGGCCTTCAGGGAACTGCCTCAACATAGCCCCGCTCAGGAAAGGCACTCCTCTTTCTGTGACCGGATGCACAATGGAGTATCTGCTTGAGGCAAAGAAGCTCAGCTAGGCGATCCCTGGCTGAAGGCAAAGCAGAGAGTTTTTCGGTGGAGCGCTGGCACCATCTGCCGGCCGACAAGCATGGAGGAGAATCCTCACTCCAAATGAGGTCCTGAGGAGCTTTCCAAGCAGCAGGCAGGCTGCCTCCAGAAGCTTAGAGAGTCCTGCTTCGGACTATCCTCCGGCAACAGAGTGGGTGCCAAGGGCATGTGGGTTGGAGGATGCTCGGAAGCTGCAGGGGAGGTTTTCAGCATCCAGTGCTCTCCGATGGAACACACTGCAGGCGCGAGCATCCATGAACTCCTGCAAGGCTTTGGAGTGGGAAAGCTGTGCTTAGCAGAGGGCTCCCTGCCAAATGCTGCAGGCCTATGTGGATGGTGAAGCTGCAGCTGTCTTGCAGTCTGCTTGTCCAGAGGTGCGTGTGCCCTGGTCCAGAGTGCTGTAGGAGGAGCTCCTAGCAACGGGAGAGCAAGCACCTTGTTTCCTTGGCATAGAATGGCCTGTGCACACAGAGGCCTGTCAGCAGTGAAGACAACGCAGGCAGCAAGAGGGGTGGCAGGCAGCTAAGTGGCGGCAGGCGTCCTGCTTGAAAGTGGGGTCATGACTGTTTTGTCCTCAGGCCCCAGTGTCCACGTGCACACACTGCCTCTGGACATGCAGCTTCCGAGCAGTGCAAGAGAAACACAAGCAACACCCTGGGGCCTTCTCGAATGAACGGTGCTCCATCGAGGTCCTGCTGGCTGGCAGTGGCCTAGGCCAGCAAAGGCCCTAGGGAGGCCAGGCTGAGGCTGGGATGGTTCCTGACCTAGCAGTGCCCAGGGCAAGCCTGGGACTGGAGGCCAGGCTGCAGGCTCATTCCAGCTTGGGCCTGGTGCAGAGAGCCTTCAGCTAAGACTTCCATGGGGAATGGTATGCGTAGTGATTTTTGCCTGCAATCCTCGTTCCTAACTCTCGCCAAACAGCCTGTTAGCCCACACTTGCTAGACGTGTGTTCCTGAGGCAGTTGGACAATAGGGCAAGTGGAGGCTCACCCAGCATGGGACGCCTGCCTTGAACATTGCCCTGGGTGCAAAGAGGATTCCCTGCACCTCTGGCACTGGGGAGAGCATTTCTGCACACAGGAGACACTTGGCAAACACAGTTTCTCCCCTCGGAAAGTACTGTGAGAAAGAGTCGCCATCCCGGATGCATGGCACTCTCCCTTCGAAGCCCTCCATGCAGCAGGCTTTCATGGACTCGGCTGCAGGCTTTGGTAGCTGGAGACACTGCAGCTCCTCTGGAGGCTCAGGGGCAATTGGCACACCCCTCCAAGGAAATGAGGCTAGTGTGATGAGCTCTTTCCAAAGAATGGCAAGCAGCCTGCTCCTGTCAATGAGACACACGTGTGGGGAGAGATGCTTGGCAGCAGAGAAGAAGCAAGAGGGCAGCCAGGGAGGGATTTGCACACAGCTTGAAGTCCCCAGACCCCCTGATTCGAAACCAGGGAATGCCAGCTCTGCCTGTCAGGCCCCATTCCCTAGTGGGCACCCAGATTCAGGATCTGCCCTTTCCCAGCTATGAAACCACACCCAGGCTGCACCCTGAGCCCTGCCAAGTTGGAACTTTGCTCGCCAGGTGGGCTGAATGGCATGACTGTGTCAGGGGAAAGAAGGACCTAGGAGGCCTTCCAGGAACTGCCACGACATAGCAGTGCTCAGGAAAAGGCAGTCTCCTTTATGTAGGCCGGATGCACACTGGAGTTTCCACTTGAGGCAAGGAAGCTCAGCTAGGTGATCCCTGGCTGAAGGCAAAGCAGAGAGTTTTTCAGTGGAGCGCTGGCCCCATCTGCTGGCCGACAAGCATGGGAGGAGAAACCTCGCTGCAAATGAGTTCCTGGAGTGCTTTCCAAGCAGGAGGCAGCATGGCTCCAATAGTTTAGAAAGTCTTGCTTAGGACTACCCTCTGGCAACAGGGTGGGTGCCAAGGGCATGTGGGTTGGAGGGTGCTCAGAAGTCGCAGGGGAGGCTTTGGGCACCCGGTGCTCTCTGATGGAAAACACTGCAGGCCCGAGCATCCATGAATTCCTGCAAGGCTTTGGAGTGGGAAAGCTGTGCTTAGCAGAAGGCTCCCTGCCAAGTGCTGCAGGCCTTTGTGGATGCTGAAGCAGCAGCTGCCTTGCAGGCTGCTGGTCCAGGGGCGTGTGTGCCCAGGTCCAGAGTGCTGTAGGAGGATCTCCTAGCAAGGGGCGAGCAAGCACCTTGTTTCCTTGGCATAGACTGGCCTGTGCACCCTGAGGCCTGCAGACGTGCAGACAGCGCAGGCAGCAAGGGCTTGTGGCAGGCAGATAAGGGGCAGCAGGCGTCTCACTTGAAAGTGGGCTCATGACTCTCTTGTTCTCCGGCCCCTGTGGCCGTGTGCAAGCACAGCCTCTGGACCTGCAGCTTCTGAGCAGTGCAAGAGACACACAGGAAACACCCAGGTGCCTTCTCTAGTGAACGGTGTTCCATCAAGGTCCTGCTTGCTGGCAGGGGCCTAGGCCAGCACAGGTCCTAGGGAGGCCAGGCTGAGGCTGGGATGGGTCCCGACCTAGCAGTGCTCAGGGCAAGCCTGGGACTGGAGGCCAGGCTGCAGGCTCATTCCAGCTTGGGCCTGGTGCAGAAAGCCTTCAGCTAGGACTTCCATGGGGTATAGTCAGCACAGTGGTTTTTGCCTGAAATCCATGTTCCTCACTCGGAGCCCCCTGCCTTTCAGCACACACTCCCTAGAAGTGTGTTCCTGAGGCAGTTGGACAGTTGGGGAAGTGGAGGCTCTCCCAGCATGGGAGGTCTGCCTAGAACCTTGCTCTGGCTGCAAAGAGGATTCCCTGCACCTCTGGCGCTGGGGTGAGATTTTCTGCACACAGGAGACACTTGGCACACACAGTGTTTCCCCATGGAAAGCACTGTGAGGAAGAATCTCTGCCAGGGATGCATGGCACTCTCCCATCGAAGCCCTCCATGCAGCAAGCTGTCATGGACTCGAGTGCAGGCCTTGGTGGCTGGAGAGACTGCAGCTCCTCTGGAGGCTCCGGGGCAATTGGCACACCCCTCCAAGGAAATGAGGCTTGTGGGATGAGCACTTTGCAAAGAATTGCAAGCAGCCTGCTCCTTTTGACGAGACACATGTGTGGGGAGAGAGACTTGACAGCAGAGAAGAAGCAAGAGGGCAATGAGGGATTGGATTTGCATGCAGCTTGGAGGCTCCATATCTCCTGCTTCGCAAGCAGGGAGTGCCAGGTCTGCCCATCATGCTCCGTTACCAGCTGGGCACCCAGTTTCAGGATCTGCCCTTTCCCAGCCATGAAACCACACCCAGGCTGCACCCTGAGCCCTGCCAAGGGGGACCCTTGCCCGCCAGGTGGGCTGAATTGCATGACTGTGTCAGGGGAGAGAAGGCCCTAGGAGGCCTTCAGGGAACTGCCTCAACATAGCCCCGCTCAGGAAAGGCACTCCTCTTTCTGTGACCGGATGCACAATGGAGTATCTGCTTGAGGCAAAGAAGCTCAGCTAGGCGATCCCTGGCTGAAGGCAAAGCAGAGAGTTTTTCGGTGGAGCGCTGGCACCATCTGCCGGCCGACAAGCATGGAGGAGAATCCTCACTCCAAATGAGGTCCTGAGGAGCTTTCCAAGCAGCAGGCAGGCTGCCTCCAGAAGCTTAGAGAGTCCTGCTTCGGACTATCCTCCGGCAACAGAGTGGGTGCCAAGGGCATGTGGGTTGGAGGGTGCTCGGAAGCTGCAGGGGAGGTTTTCAGCATCCAGTGCTCTCCGATGGAACACACTGCAGGCGCGAGCATCCATGAACTCCTGCAAGGCTTTGGAGTGGGAAAGCTGTGCTTAGCAGAGGGCTCCCTGCCAAATGCTGCAGGCCTATGTGGATGGCGAAGCTGCAGCTGTCTTGCAGTCTGCTTGTCCAGAGGTGCGTGTGCCCTGGTCCAGAGTGCTGTAGGAGGAGCTTCTAGCAACGGGAGAGCAAGCACCTTGTTTCCTTGGCATAGAATGGCCTGTGCACACAGAGGCCTGTCAGCAGTGAAGACAACGCAGGCAGCAAGAGGGGTGGCAGGCAGCTAAGTGGCGGCAGGCGTCCTGCTTGAAAGTGGGGTCATGACTGTTTTGTCCTCAGGCCCCAGTGTCCACGTGCACACACTGCCTCTGGACCTGCAGCTTCCGAGCAGTGCAAGAGAAACACAAGCAACACCCTGGGGCCTTCTCGAATGAACGGTGCTCCATCGAGGTCCTGCTGGCTGGCAGTGGCCTAGGCCAGCAAAGGCCCTAGGGAGGCCAGGCTGAGGCTGGGATGGTTCCTGACCTAGCAGTGCCCAGGGCAAGCCTGGGACTGGAGGCCAGGCTGCAGGCTCATTCCAGCTTGGGCCTGGTGCAGAGAGCCTTCAGCTAAGACTTCCATGGGGAATGGTATGCGTAGTGATTTTTGCCTGCAATCCTCGTTCCTAACTCTCGCCAAACAGCCTGTTAGCCCACACTTGCTAGACGTGTGTTCCTGAGGCAGTTGGACAATAGGGCAAGTGGAGGCTCACCCAGCATGGGACGCCTGCCTTGAACATTGCCCTGAGTGCAAAGAGGATTCCCTGCACCTCTGGCACTGGGGAGAGCATTTCTGCACACAGGAGACACTTGGCAAACACAGTTTCTCCCCTCGGAAAGTACTGTGAGAAAGAGTCGCCATCCCGGATGCATGGCACTCTCCCTTCGAAGCCCTCCATGCAGCAGGCTTTCATGGACTCGGCTGCAGGCTTTGGTAGCTGGAGACACTGCAGCTCCTCTGGAGGCTCAGGGGCAATTGGCACACCCCTCCAAGGAAATGAGGCTAGTGTGATGAGCTCTTTCCAAAGAATGGCAAGCAGCCTGCTCCTTTCAATGAGACACACGTGTGGGGAGAGATGCTTGGCAGCAGAGAAGAAGCAAGAGGGCAGCCAGGGAGGGATTTGCACACAGCTTGAAGTCCCCAGACCTCCTGATTCGCAACCAGGGAATGCCAGCTCTGCCTGTCAGGCCCCATTCCCTAGTGGGCACCCAGATTCAGGATCTGCCCTTTCCCAGCTATGAAACCACACCCAGGCTGCACCCTGAGCCCTGCCAAGTTGGAACTTTGCTCGCCAGGTGGGCTGAATGGCATGACTGTGTCAGGGGAAAGAAGGACCTAGGAGGCCTTCCGGGAGCTGCCACGACATAGCAGTGCTCAGGAAAAGGCAGTCTCCTTTCTGTAGGCCGGATGCACACTGGAGTTTCCGCTTGAGGCAAGGAAGCTCAGCTAGGTGATCCCTGGCTGAAGGCAAAGCAGAGAGGTTTTCAGTGGAGCGCTGGCCCCATCTGCTGGCCGACAAGCATGGGAGGAGAAACCTCGCTGCAAATGAGTTCCTGAAGTGCTTTCCAAGCAGGAGGCAGCATGGCTGCAATAGTTTAGAAAGTCCTGCTTAGGACTACCCTCTGGCAACAGGGTGGGTGCCAAGGGCATGTGGGTTGGAGGGTGCTCAGAAGTCGCAGGGGAGGCTTTGGGCACCCGGTGCTCTCTGATGGAAAACACTGCAGGCCCGAGCATCCATGAATTCCTGCAAGGCTTTGGAGTGGGAAAGCTGTGCTTAGCAGAAGGCTCCCTGCCAAGTGCTGCAGGCCTTTGTGGATACTGAAGCAGCAGCTGCCTTGAGGCTGCTGGTCCAGGGGCGTGTGTGCCCAGGTCCGGAGTGCTGTAGGAGGAGCTCCTAGCAAGGGGCGAGCAAGCACCTTGTTTCCTTGGCATAGACTGGCCTGTGCACCCTGAGGCCTGCAGACGTGCAGACAGCGCAGGCAGCAAGGGCTTGTGGCAGGCAGATAAGGGGCAGCAGGCGTCTCACTTGAAAGTGGGCTCATGACTCTCTTGTTCTCCGGCCCCTGTGGCCGTGTGCAAGCACAGCCTCTGGACCTGCAGCTTCTGAGCAGTGCAAGAGACACACAGGAAACACCCAGGTGCCTTCTCTAGTGAACGGTGTTCCATCAAGGTCCTGCTTGCTGGCAGGGGCCTAGGCCAGCACAGGTCCTAGGGAGGCCAGGCTGAGGCTGGGATGGGTCCCGACCTAGCAGTGCTCAGGGCAAGCCTGGGACTGGAGGCCAGGCTGCAGGCTCATTCCAGCTTGGGCCTGGTGCAGAAAGCCTTCAGCTAGGACTTCCATGGGGTATAGTCAGCACAGTGGTTTTTGCCTGAAATCCATGTTCCTCACTCGGAGCCCCCTGCCTTTCAGCACACACTCCCTAGAAGTGTGTTCCTGAGGCAGCTGGACAGTTGGGGAAGTGGAGGCTCTCCCAGCATGGGAGGTCTGCCTAGAACCTTGCTCTGGCTGCAAAGAGGATTCCCTGCACCTCTGGCGCTGGGGTGAGATTTTCTGCACACAGGAGACACTTGGCACACACAGTGTTTCCCCATGGAAAGCACTGTGAGGAAGAATCTCTGCCAGGGATGCATGGCACTCTCCCATCGAAGCCCTCCATGCAGCAAGCTGTCATGGACTCGAGTGCAGGCCTTGGTGGCTGGAGAGACTGCAGCTCCTCTGGAGGCTCCGGGGCAATTGGCACACCCCTCCAAGGAAATGAGGCTTGTGGGATGAGCACTTTGCAAAGAATTGCAAGCAGCCTGCTCCTTTTGACGAGACACATGTGTGGGGAGAGAGACTTGACAGCAGAGAAGAAGCAAGAGGGCAATGAGGGATTGGATTTGCATGCAGCTTGGAGGCTCCATATCTCCTGCTTCGCAAGCAGGGAGTGCCAGGTCTGCCCATCATGCTCCATTACCAGCTGGGCACCCAGTTTCAGGATCTGCCCTTTCCCAGCCATGAAACCACACCCAGGCTGCACCCTGAGCCCTGCCAAGGGGGACCCTTGCCCGCCAGGTAGGCTGAATTGCATGACTGTGTCAGGGGAGAGAAGGCCCTAGGAGGCCTTCAGGGAACTGCCTCAACATAGCCCCGCTCAGGAAAGGCACTCCTCTTTCTGTGACCGGATGCACAATGGAGTATCTTCTTGAGGCAAAGAAGCTCAGCTAGGTGATCCCTGGCTGAAGGCAAAACAGAGAGTTTTTCGGTGGAGCGCTGGCACCATCTGCCGGCCGACAAGCATGGAAGGAGAATCCTCACTCCAAATGAGTTCCTGAGGAGCTTTCCAAGCAGCAGGCAGGCTGCCTCCAGAAGCTTAGAGAGTCCTGCTTCGGACTATCCTCCGGCAACAGAGTGGGTGCCAAGGGCATGTGGGTTGGAGGGTGCTCGGAAGCTGCAGGGGAGGTTTTCAGCATCCAGTGCTCTCCGATGGAACACACTGCAGGCGCGAGCATCCATGAACTCCTGCAAGGCTTTGGAGTGGGAAAGCTGTGCTTAGCAGAGGGCTCCCTGCCAAATGCTGCAGGCCTATGTGGATGGTGAAGCTGCAGCTGTCTTGCAGTCTGCTTGTCCAGAGGTGCGTGTGCCCTGGTCCAGAGTGCTGTAGGAGGAGCTCCTAGCAACGGGAGAGCAAGCACCTTGTTTCCTTGGCATAGAATGGCCTGTGCACACAGAGGCCTGTCAGCAGTGAAGACAACGCAGGCAGCAAGAGGGGTGGCAGGCAGCTAAGTGGCGGCAGGCGTCCTGCTTGAAAGTGGGGTCATGACTGTTTTGTCCTCAGGCCCCAGTGTCCACGTGCACACACTGCCTCTGGACATGCAGCTTCCGAGCAGTGCAAGAGAAACACAAGCAACACCCTGGGGCCTTCTCGAATGAACGGTGCTCCATCGAGGTCCTGCTGGCTGGCAGTGGCCTAGGCCAGCAAAGGCCCTAGGGAGGCCAGGCTGAGGCTGGGATGGTTCCTGACCTAGCAGTGCCCAGGGCAAGCCTGGGACTGGAGGCCAGGCTGCAGGCTCATTCCAGCTTGGGCCTGGTGCAGAGAGCCTTCAGCTAAGACTTCCATGGGGAATGGTATGCGTAGTGATTTTTGCCTGCAATCCTCGTTCCTAACTCTCGCCAAACAGCCTGTTAGCCCACACTTGCTAGACGTGTGTTCCTGAGGCAGTTGGACAATAGGGCAAGTGGAGGCTCACCCAGCATGGGACGCCTGCCTTGAACATTGCCCTGGGTGCAAAGAGGATTCCCTGCACCTCTGGCACTGGGGAGAGCATTTCTGCACACAGGAGACACTTGGCAAACACGGTTTCTCCCCTCGGAAAGTACTGTGAGAAAGAGTCGCCATCCCGGATGCATGGCACTCTCCCTTCGAAGCCCTCCATGCAGCAGGCTTTCATGGACTCGGCTGCAGGCTTTGGTAGCTGGAGACACTGCAGCTCCTCTGGAGGCTCAGGGGCAATTGGCACACCCCTCCAAGGAAATGAGGCTAGTGTGATGAGCTCTTTCCAAAGAATGGCAAGCAGCCTGCTCCTGTCAATGAGACACACGTGTGGGGAGAGATGCTTGGCAGCAGAGAAGAAGCAAGAGGGCAGCCAGGGAGGGATTTGCACACAGCTTGAAGTCCCCAGACCTCCTGATTCGAAACCAGGGAATGCCAGCTCTGCCTGTCAGGCCCCATTCCCTAGTGGGCACCCAGATTCAGGATCTGCCCTTTCCCAGCTATGAAACCACACCCAGGCTGCACCCTGAGCCCTGCCATTTGGAACTTTGCTCGCCAGGTGGGCTGAATGGCATGACTGTGTCAGGGGAAAGAAGGACCTAGGAGGCCTTCCGGGAACTGCCACGACATAGCAGTGCTCAGGAAAAGGCAGTCTCCTTTCTGTAGGCCGGATGCACACTGGAGTTTCCACTTGAGGCAAGGAAGCTCAGCTAGGTGATCCCTGGCTGAAGGCAAAGCAGAGAGTTTTTCAGTGGAGCGCTGGCCCCATCTGCTGGCCGACAAGCATGGGAGGAGAAACCTCGCTGCAAATGAGTTCCTGAAGTGCTTTCCAAGCAGGAGGCAGCATGGCTCCAATAGTTTAGAAAGTCTTGCTTAGGACTACCCTCTGGCAACAGGGTGGGTGCCAAGGGCATGTGGGTTGGAGGGTGCTCAGAAGTCGCAGGGGAGGCTTTGGGCACCCGGTGCTCTCTGATGGAAAACACTGCAGGCCCGAGCATCCATGAATTCCTGCAAGGCTTTGGAGTGGGAAAGCTGTGCTTAGCAGAAGGCTCCCTGCCAAGTGCTGCATGCCTTTGTGGATGCTGAAGCAGCAGCTGCCTTGCAGGCTGCTGGTCCAGGGGCGTGTGTGCCCAGGTCCAGAGTGCTGTAGGAGGAGCTCCTAGCAAGGGGCGAGCAAGCACCTTGTTTCCTTGGCATAGACTGGCCTGTGCACCCTGAGGCCTGCAGACGTGCAGACAGCGCAGGCAGCAAGGGCTTGTGGCAGGCAGATAAGGGGCAGCAGGCGTCTCACTTGAAAGTGGGCTCATGACTCTCTTGTTCTCCGGCCCCTGTGGCCGTGTGCAAGCACAGCCTCTGGACCTGCAGCTTCTGAGCAGTGCAAGAGACACACAGGAAACACCCAGGTGCCTTCTCTAGTGAACGGTGTTCCATCAAGGTCCTGCTTGCTGGCAGGGGCCTAGGCCAGCACAGGTCCTAGGGAGGCCAGGCTGAGGCTGGGATGGGTCCCGACCTAGCAGTGCTCAGGGCAAGCCTGGGACTGGAGGCCAGGCTGCAGGCTCATTCCAGCTTGGGCCTGGTGCAGAAAGCCTTCAGCTAGGACTTCCATGGGGTATAGTCAGCACAGTGGTTTTTGCCTGAAATCCATGTTCCTCACTCGGAGCCCCCTGCCTTTCAGCACACACTCCCTAGAAGTGTGTTCCTGAGGCAGTTGGACAGTTGGGGAAGTGGAGGCTCTCCCAGCATGGGAGGTCTGCCTAGAACCTTGCTCTGGCTGCAAAGAGGATTCCCTGCACCTCTGGCGCTGGGGTGAGATTTTCTGCACACAGGAGACACTTGGCACACACAGTGTTTCCCCATGGAAAGCACTGTGAGGAAGAATCTCTGCCAGGGATGCATGGCACTCTCCCATCGAAGCCCTCCATGCAGCAAGCTGTCATGGACTCGAGTGCAGGCCTTGGTGGCTGGAGAGACTGCAGCTCCTCTGGAGGCTCCGGGGCAATTGGCACACCCCTCCAAGGAAATGAGGCTTGTGGGATGAGCACTTTGCAAAGAATTGCAAGCAGCCTGCTCCTTTTGATGAGACACATGTGTGGGGAGAGAGACTTGACAGCAGAGAAGAAGCAAGAGGGCAATGAGGGATTGGATTTGCATGCAGCTTGGAGGCTCCATATCTCCTGCTTCGCAAGCAGGGAGTGCCAGGTCTGCCCATCATGCTCCGTTAACAGCTGGGCACCCAGTTTCAGGATCTGCCCTTTCCCAGCCATGAAACCACACCCAGGCTGCACCCTGAGCCCTGCCAAGGGGGACCCTTGCCCGCCAGGTGGGCTGAATTGCATGACTGTGTCAGGGGAAAGAAGGACCTAGGAGGCCTTCCGGGAGCTGCCACGACATAGCAGTGCTCAGGAAAAGGCAGTCTCCTTTCTGTAGGCCGGATGCACACTGGAGTTTCCGCTTGAGGCAAGGAAGCTCAACTAGGTGATCCCTGGCTGAAGGCAAAGCAGAGAGGTTTTCAGTGGAGCGCTGGCCCCATCTGCTGGCCGACAAGCATGGGAGGAGAAACCTCGCTGCAAATGAGTTCCTGAAGTGCTTTCCAAGCAGCAGGCAGCATGGCTGCAATAGTTTAGAAAGTCCTGCTTAGGACTACCCTCTGGCAACAGGGTGGGTGCCAAGGGCATGTGGGTTGGAGGGTGCTCAGAAGTCGCAGGGGAGGCTTTGGGCACCCGGTGCTCTCTGATGGAAAACACTGCAGGCCCGAGCATCCATGAATTCCTGCAAGGCTTTGGAGTGGGAAAGCTGTGCTTAGCAGAAGGCTCCCTGCCAAGTGCTGCAGGCCTTTGTGGATGCTGAAGCAGCAGCTTCCTTGAGGCTGCTGGTCCAGGGGCGTGTGTGCCCAGGTCCGGAGTGCTGTAGGAGGAGCTCCTAGCAAGGGGCGAGCAAGCACCTTGTTTCCTTGGCATAGACTGGCCTGTGCACCCTGAGGCCTGCAGACGTGCAGACAGCGCAGGCAGCAAGGGCTTGTGGCAGGCAGATAAGGGGCAGCAGGCGTCTCACTTGAAAGTGGGCTCATGACTCTCTTGTTCTCCGGCCCCTGTGGCCATGTGCAAGCACAGCCTCTGGACCTGCAGCTTCTGAGCAGTGCAAGAGACACACAGGAAACACCCAGGTGCCTTCTCTAGTGAACGGTGTTCCATCAAGGTCCTGCTTGCTGGCAGGGGCCTAGGCCAGCACAGGTCCTAGGGAGGCCAGGCTGAGGCTGGGATGGGTCCCGACCTAGCAGTGCTCAGGGCAAGCCTGGGACTGGAGGCCAGGCTGCAGGCTCATTCCAGCTTGGGCCTGGTGCAGAAAGCCTTCAGCTAGGACTTCCATGGGGTATAGTCAGCACAGTGGTTTTTGCCTGAAATCCATGTTCCTCACTCGGAGCCCCCTGCCTTTCAGCACACACTCCCTAGAAGTGTGTTCCTGAGGCAGTTGGACAGTTGGGGAAGTGGAGGCTCTCCCAGCATGGGAGGTCTGCCTAGAACCTTGCTCTGGCTGCAAAGAGGATTCCCTGCACCTCTGGCGCTGGGGTGAGATTTTCTGCACACAGGAGACACTTGGCACACACAGTGTTTCCCCATGGAAAGCACTGTGAGGAAGAATCTCTGCCAGGGATGCATGGCACTCTCCCATCGAAGCCCTCCATGCAGCAAGCTGTCATGGACTCGAGTGCAGGCCTTGGTGGCTGGAGAGACTGCAGCTCCTCTGGAGGCTCCGGGGCAATTGGCACACCCCTCCAAGGAAATGAGGCTTGTGGGATGAGCACTTTGCAAAGAATTGCAAGCAGCCTGCTCCTTTTGACGAGACACATGTGTGGGGAGAGAGACTTGACAGCAGAGAAGAAGCAAGAGGGCAATGAGGGATTGGATTTGCATGCAGCTTGGAGGCTCCATATCTCCTGCTTGGCAAGCAGGGAGTGCCAGGTCTGCCCATCATGCTCCATTACCAGCTGGGCACCCAGTTTCAGGATCTGCCCTTTCCCAGCCATGAAACCACACCCAGGCTGCACCCTGAGCCCTGCCAAGGGGGACCCTTGCCCGCCAGGTGGGCTGAATTGCATGACTGTGTCAGGGGAGAGAAGGCCCTAGGAGGCCTTCAGGGAACTGCCTCAACATAGCCCCGCTCAGGAAAGGCACTCCTCTTTCTGTGACCGGATGCACAATGGAGTATCTGCTTGAGGCAAAGAAGCTCAGCTAGGCGATCCCTGGCTGAGGCAAAACAGAGAGTTTTTCGGTGGAGCGCTGGCACCATCTGCCGGCCGACAAGCATGGAAGGAGAATCCTCACTCCAAATGAGTTCCTGAGGAGCTTTCCAAGCAGCAGGCAGGCTGCCTCCAGAAGCTTAGAGAGTCCTGCTTCGGACTATCCTCCGGCAACAGAGTGGGTGCCAAGGGCATGTGGGTTGGAGGGTGCTCGGAAGCTGCAGGGGAGGTTTTCAGCATCCAGTGCTCTCCGATGGAACACACTGCAGGCGCGAGCATCCATGAACTCCTGCAAGGCTTTGGAGTGGGAAAGCTGTGCTTAGCAGAGGGCTCCCTGCTAAATGCTGCAGGCCTATGTGGATGGTGAAGCTGCAGCTGTCTTGCAGTCTGCTTGTCCAGAGGTGCGTGTGCCCTGGTCCAGAGTGCTGTAGGAGGAGCTCCTAGCAACGGGAGAGCAAGCACCTTGTTTCCTTGGCATAGAATGGCCTGTGCACACAGAGGCCTGTCAGCAGTGAAGACAACGCAGGCAGCAAGAGGGGTGGCAGGCAGCTAAGTGGCGGCAGGCGTCCTGCTTGAAAGTGGGGTCATGACTGTTTTGTCCTCAGGCCCCAGTGTCCACGTGCACACACTGCCTCTGGACCTGCAGCTTCCGAGCAGTGCAAGAGAAACACAAGCAACACCCTGGGGCCTTCTCGAATGAACGGTGCTCCATCGAGGTCCTGCTGGCTGGCAGTGGCCTAGGCCAGCAAAGGCCCTAGGGAGGCCAGGCTGAGGCTGGGATGGTTCCTGACCTAGCAGTGCCCAGGGCAAGCCTGGGACTGGAGGCCAGGCTGCAGGCTCATTCCAGCTTGGGCCTGGTGCAGAGAGCCTTCAGCTAAGACTTCCATGGGGAATGGTATGCGTAGTGATTTTTGCCTGCAATCCTCGCTCCTAACTCTCGCCAAACAGCCTGTTAGCCCACACTTGCTAGACGTGTGTTCCTGAGGCAGTTGGACAATAGGGCAAGTGGAGGCTCACCCAGCATGGGACGCCTGCCTTGAACATTGCCCTGAGTGCAAAGAGGATTCCCTGCACCTCTGGCACTGGAGAGAGCATTTCTGCACACAGGAGACACTTGGCAAACACAGTTTCTCCCCTCGGAAAGTACTGTGAGAAAGAGTCGCCATCCCGGATGCATGGCACTCTCCCTTCGAAGCCCTCCATGCAGCAGGCTTTCATGGACTCGGCTGCAGGCTTTGGTAGCTGGAGACACTGCAGCTCCTCTGGAGGCTCAGGGGCAATTGGCACACCCCTCCAAGGAAATGAGGCTAGTGTGATGAGCTCTTTCCAAAGAATGGCAAGCAGCCTGCTCCTTTCAATGAGACACACGTGTGGGGAGAGATGCTTGGCAGCAGAGAAGAAGCAAGAGGGCAGCCAGGGAGGGATTTGCACACAGCTTGAAGTCCCCAGACCTCCTGATTCGAAACCAGGGAATGCCAGCTCTGCCTGTCAGGCCCCATTCCCTAGTGGGCACCCAGATTCAGGATCTGCCCTTTCCCAGCTATGAAACCACACCCAGGCTGCACCCTGAGCCCTGCCAAGTTGGAACTTTGCTCGCCAGGTGGGCTGAATGGCATGACTGTGTCAGGGGAAAGAAGGACCTAGGAGGCCTTCCGGGAGCTGCCACGACATAGCAGTGCTCAGGAAAAGGCAGTCTCCTTTCTGTAGGCCGGATGCACACTGGAGTTTCCGCTTGAGGCAAGGAAGCTCAGCTAGGTGATCCCTGGCTGAAGGCAAAGCAGAGAGGTTTTCAGTGGAGCGCTGGCCCCATCTGCTGGCCGACAAGCATGGGAGGAGAAACCTCGCTGCAAATGAGTTCCTGAAGTGCTTTCCAAGCAGCAGGCAGCATGGCTGCAATAGTTTAGAAAGTCCTGCTTAGGACTACCCTCTGGCAACAGGGTGGGTGCCAAGGGCATGTGGGTTGGAGGGTGCTCAGAAGTCGCAGGGGAGGCTTTGGGCACCCGGTGCTCTCTGATGGAAAACACTGCAGGCCCGAGCATCCATGAATTCCTGCAAGGCTTTGGAGTGGGAAAGCTGTGCTTAGCAGAAGGCTCCCTGCCAAGTGCTGCAGGCCTTTGTGGATGCTGAAGCAGCAGCTGCCTTGAGGCTGCTGGTCCAGGGGCGTGTGTGCCCAGGTCCGGAGTGCTGTAGGAGGAGCTCCTAACAAGGGGGGAGCAAGCACCTTGTTTCCTTGGCATAGACTGGCCTGTGCACCCTGAGGCCTGCAGACGTGCAGACAGCGCAGGCAGCAAGGGCTTGTGGCAGGCAGATAAGGGGCAGCAGGCGTCTCACTTGAAAGTGGGCTCATGACTCTCTTGTTCTCCGGCCCCTGTGGCCGTGTGCAAGCACAGCCTCTGGACCTGCAGCTTCTGAGCAGTGCAAGAGACACACAGGAAACACCCAGGTGCCTTCTCTAGTGAACGGTGTTCCATCAAGGTCCTGCTTGCTGGCAGGGGCCTAGGCCAGCACAGGTCCTAGGGAGGCCAGGCTGAGGCTGGGATGGGTCCCGACCTAGCAGTGCTCAGGGCAAGCCTGGGACTGGAGGCCAGGCTGCAGGCTCATTCCAGCTTGGGCCTGGTGCAGAAAGCCTTCAGCTAGGACTTCCATGGGGTATAGTCAGCACAGTGGTTTTTGCCTGAAATCCATGTTCCTCACTCGGAGCCCCCTGCCTTTCAGCACACACTCCCTAGAAGTGTGTTCCTGAGGCAGTTGGACAGTTGGGGAAGTGGAGGCTCTCCCAGCATGGGAGGTCTGCCTAGAACCTTGCTCTGGCTGCAAAGAGGATTCCCTGCACCTCTGGCACTGGGGTGAGATTTTCTGCACACAGGAGACACTTGGCACACACAGTGTTTCCCCATGGAAAGCACTGTGAGGAAGAATCTCTGCCAGGGATGCATGGCACTCTCCCATCGAAGCCCTCCATGCAGCAAGCTGTCATGGACTCGAGTGCAGGCCTTGGTGGCTGGAGAGACTGCAGCTCCTCTGGAGGCTCCGGGGCAATTGGCACACCCCTCCAAGGAAATGAGGCTTGTGGGATGAGCACTTTGCAAAGAATTGCAAGCAGCCTGCTCCTTTTGACGAGACACATGTGTGGGGAGAGAGACTTGACAGCAGAGAAGAAGCAAGAGGGCAATGAGGGATTGGATTTGCATGCAGCTTGGAGGCTCCATATCTCCTGCTTCGCAAGCAGGGAGTGCCAGGTCTGCCCATCATGCTCCATTACCAGCTGGGCACCCAGTTTCAGGATCTGCCCTTTCCCAGCCATGAAACCACACCCAGGCTGCACCCTGAGCCCTGCCAAGGGGGACCCTTGCCCGCCAGGTGGGCTGAATTGCATGACTGTGTCAGGGGAGAGAAGGCCCTAGGAGGCCTTCAGGGAACTGCCTCAACATAGCCCCGCTCAGGAAAGGCACTCCTCTTTCTGTGACCGGATGCACAATGGAGTATCTGCTTGAGGCAAAGAAGCTCAGCTAGGCGATCCCTGGCTGAAGGCAAAGCAGAGAGTTTTTCGGTGGAGCGCTGGCACCATCTGCCGGCCGACAAGCATGGAGGAGAATCCTCACTCCAAATGAGGTCCTGAGGAGCTTTCCAAGCAGCAGGCAGGCTGCCTCCAGAAGCTTAGAGAGTCCTGCTTCGGACTATCCTCTGGCAACAGAGTGGGTGCCAAGGGCATGTGGGTTGGAGGGTGCTCGGAAGCTGCAGGGGAGGTTTTCAGCATCCAGTGCTCTCCGATGGAACACACTGCAGGCGCGAGCATCCATGAACTCCTGCAAGGCTTTGGAGTGGGAAAGCTGTGCTTAGCAGAGGGCTCCCTGCCAAATGCTGCAGGCCTATGTGGATGGCGAAGCTGCAGCTGTCTTGCAGTCTGCTTGTCCAGAGGTGCGTGTGCCCTGGTCCAGAGTGCTGTAGGAGGAGCTTCTAGCAACGGGAGAGCAAGCACCTTGTTTCCTTGGCATAGAATGGCCTGTGCACACAGAGGCCTGTCAGCAGTGAAGACAACGCAGGCAGCAAGAGGGGTGGCAGGCAGCTAAGTGGCGGCAGGCGTCCTGCTTGAAAGTGGGGTCATGACTGTTTTGTCCTCAGGCCCCAGTGTCCACGTGCACACACTGCCTCTGGACCTGCAGCTTCCGAGCAGTGCAAGAGAAACACAAGCAACACCCTGGGGCCTTCTCGAATGAACGGTGCTCCATCGAGGTCCTGCTGGCTGGCAGTGGCCTAGGCCAGCAAAGGCCCTAGGGAGGCCAGGCTGAGGCTGGGATGGTTCCTGACCTAGCAGTGCCCAGGGCAAGCCTGGGACTGGAGGCCAGGCTGCAGGCTCATTCCAGCTTGGGCCTGGTGCAGAGAGCCTTCAGCTAAGACTTCCATGGGGAATGGTATGCGTAGTGATTTTTGCCTGCAATCCTCGCTCCTAACTCTCGCCAAACAGCCTGTTAGCCCACACTTGCTAGACGTGTGTTCCTGAGGCAGTTGGACAATAGGGCAAGTGGAGGCTCACCCAGCATGGGACGCCTGCCTTGAACATTGCCCTGAGTGCAAAGAGGATTCCCTGCACCTCTGGCACTGGAGAGAGCATTTCTGCACACAGGAGACACTTGGCAAACACAGTTTCTCCCCTCGGAAAGTACTGTGAGAAAGAGTCGCCATCCCGGATGCATGGCACTCTCCCTTCGAAGCCCTCCATGCAGCAGGCTTTCATGGACTCGGCTGCAGGCTTTGGTAGCTGGAGACACTGCAGCTCCTCTGGAGGCTCAGGGGCAATTGGCACACCCCTCCAAGGAAATGAGGCTAGTGTGATGAGCTCTTTCCAAAGAATGGCAAGCAGCCTGCTCCTTTCAATGAGACACACGTGTGGGGAGAGATGCTTGGCAGCAGAGAAGAAGCAAGATGGCAGCCAGGGAGGGATTTGCACACAGCTTGAAGTCCCCAGACCTCCTGATTCGAAACCAGGGAATGCCAGCTCTGCCTGTCAGGCCCCATTCCCTAGTGGGCACCCAGATTCAGGATCTGCCCTTTCCCAGCTATGAAACCACACCCAGGCTGCACCCTGAGCCCTGCCAAGTTGGAACTTTGCTCGCCAGGTGGGCTGAATGGCATGACTGTGTCAGGGGAAAGAAGGACCTAGGAGGCCTTCTGGGAGCTGCCACGACATAGCAGTGCTCAGGAAAAGGCAGTCTCCTTTCTGTAGGCCGGATGCACACTGGAGTTTCCGCTTGAGGCAAGGAAGCTCAGCTAGGTGATCCCTGGCTGAAGGCAAAGCAGAGAGGTTTTCAGTGGAGCGCTGGCCCCATCTGCTGGCCGACAAGCATGGGAGGAGAAACCTCGCTGTAAATGAGTTCCTGAAGTGCTTTCCAAGCAGGAGGCAGCATGGCTCCAATAGTTTAGAAAGTCCTGCTTAGGACTACCCTCTGGCAACAGGGTGGGTGCCAAGGGCATGTGGGTTGGAGGGTGCTCAGAAGTCGCAGGGGAGGCTTTGGGCACCCGGTGCTCTCTGATGGAAAACACTGCAGGCCCGAGCATCCATGAATTCCTGCAAGGCTTTGGAGTGGGAAAGCTGTGCTTAGCAGAAGGCTCCCTGCCAAGTGCTGCAGGCCTTTGTGGATGCTGAAGCAGCAGCTGCCTTGAGGCTGCTGGTCCAGAGGCATGTGTGCCCAGGTCCAGAGTGCTGTAGGAGGAGCTCCTAGCAAGGGGCGAGCAAGCACCTTGTTTCCTTGGCATAGACTGGCCTGTGCACCCTGAGGCCTGCAGACGTGCAGACAGCGCAGGCAGCAAGGGCTTGTGGCAGGCAGATAAGGGGCAGCAGGCGTCTCACTTGAAAGTGGGCTCATGACTCTCTTGTTCTCCAGCCCCTGTGGCCGTGTGCAAGCACAGCCTCTGGACCTGCAGCTTCTGAGCAGTGCAAGAGACACACAGGAAACACCCAGGTGCCTTCTCTAGTGAACGGTGTTCCATCAAGGTCCTGCTTGCTGGCAGGGGCCTAGGCCAGCACAGGTCCTAGGGAGGCCAGGCTGAGGCTGGGATGGGTCCCGACCTAGCAGTGCTCAGGGCAAGCCTGGGACTGGAGGCCAGGCTGCAGGCTCATTCCAGCTTGGGCCTGGTGCAGAAAGCCTTCAGCTAGGACTTCCATGGGGTATAGTCAGCACAGTGGTTTTTGCCTGAAATCCATGTTCCTCACTTGGAGCCCCCTGCCTTTCAGCACACACTCCCTAGAAGTGTGTTCCTGAGGCAGTTGGACAGTTGGGGAAGTGGAGGCTCTCCCAGCATGGGAGGTCTGCCTAGAACCTTGCTCTGGCTGCAAAGAGGATTCCCTGCACCTCTGGCGCTGGGGTGAGATTTTCTGCACACAGGAGACACTTGGCACACACAGTGTTTCCCCATGGAAAGCACTGTGAGGACGAATCTCTGCCAGGGATGCATGGCACTCTCCCATCGAAGCCCTCCATGCAGCAAGCTGTCATGGACTCGAGTGCAGGCCTTGGTGGCTGGAGAGACTGCAGCTCCTCTGGAGGCTCCGGGGCAATTGGCACACCCCTCCAAGGAAATGAGGCTTGTGGGATGAGCACTTTGCAAAGAATTGCAAGCAGCCTGCTCCTTTTGACGAGACACATGTGTGGGGAGAGAGACTTGACAGCAGAGAAGAAGCAAGAGGGCAATGAGGGATTGGATTTGCATGCAGCTTGGAGGCTCCATATCTCCTGCTTCGCAAGCAGGGAGTGCCAGGTCTGCCCATCATGCTCCATTACCAGCTGGGCACCCAGTTTCAGGATCTGCCCTTTCCCAGCCATGAAACCACACCCAGGCTGCACCCTGAGCCCTGCCAAGGGGGACCCTTGCCCGCCAGGTGGGCTGAATTGCATGACTGTGTCAGGGGAGAGAAGGCCCTAGGAGGCCTTCAGGGAACTGCCTCAACATAGCCCCGCTCAGGAAAGGCACTCCTCTTTCTGTGACCGGATGCACAATGGAGTATCTGCTTGAGGCAAAGAAGCTCAGCTAGGCGATCCCTGGCTGAAGGCAAAGCAGAGAGTTTTTCGGTGGAGCGCTGGCACCATCTGCCGGCCGACAAGCATGGAGGAGAATCCTCACTCCAAATGAGGTCCTGAGGAGCTTTCCAAGCAGCAGGCAGGCTGCCTCCAGAAGCTTAGAGAGTCCTGCTTCGGACTATCCTCTGGCAACAGAGTGGGTGCCAAGGGCATGTGGGTTGGAGGGTGCTCGGAAGCTGCAGGGGAGGTTTTCAGCATCCAGTGCTCTCCGATGGAACACACTGCAGGCGCGAGCATCCATGAACTCCTGCAAGGCTTTGGAGTGGGAAAGCTGTGCTTAGCAGAGGGCTCCCTGCCAAATGCTGCAGGCCTATGTGGATGGTGAAGCTGCAGCTGTCTTGCAGTCTGCTTGTCCAGAGGTGCGTGTGCCCTGGTCCAGAGTGCTGTAGGAGGAGCTTCTAGCAACGGGAGAGCAAGCACCTTGTTTCCTTGGCATAGAATGGCCTGTGCACACAGAGGCCTGTCAGCAGTGAAGACAACGCAGGCAGCAAGAGGGGTGGCAGGCAGCTAAGTGGCGGCAGGCGTCCTGCTTGAAAGTGGGGTCATGACTGTTTTGTCCTCAGGCCCCAGTGTCCACGTGCACACACTGCCTCTGGACCTGCAGCTTCCGAGCAGTGCAAGAGAAACACAAGCAACACCCTGGGGCCTTCTCGAATGAACGGTGCTCCATCGAGGTCCTGCTGGCTGGCAGTGGCCTAGGCCAGCAAAGGCCCTAGGGAGGCCAGGCTGAGGCTGGGATGGTTCCTGACCTAGCAGTGCCCAGGGCAAGCCTGGGACTGGAGGCCAGGCTGCAGGCTCATTCCAGCTTGGGCCTGGTGCAGAGAGCCTTCAGCTAAGACTTCCATGGGGAATGGTATGCGTAGTGATTTTTGCCTGCAATCCTCGCTCCTAACTCTCGCCAAACAGCCTGTTAGCCCACACTTGCTAGACGTGTGTTCCTGAGGCAGTTGGACAATAGGGCAAGTGGAGGCTCACCCAGCATGGGACGCCTGCCTTGAACATTGCCCTGAGTGCAAAGAGGATTCCCTGCACCTCTGGCACTGGAGAGAGCATTTCTGCACACAGGAGACACTTGGCAAACACAGTTTCTCCCCTCGGAAAGTACTGTGAGAAAGAGTCGCCATCCCGGATGCATGGCACTCTCCCTTCGAAGCCCTCCATGCAGCAGGCTTTCATGGACTCGGCTGCAGGCTTTGGTAGCTGGAGACACTGCAGCTCCTCTGGAGGCTCAGGGGCAATTGGCACACCCCTCCAAGGAAATGAGGCTAGTGTGATGAGCTCTTTCCAAAGAATGGCAAGCAGCCTGCTCCTTTCAATGAGACACACGTGTGGGGAGAGATGCTTGGCAGCAGAGAAGAAGCAAGAGGGCAGCCAGGGAGGGATTTGCACACAGCTTGAAGTCCCCAGACCTCCTGATTCGAAACCAGGGAATGCCAGCTCTGCCTGTCAGGCCCCATTCCCTAGTGGGCACCCAGATTCAGGATCTGCCCTTTCCCAGCTATGAAACCACACCCAGGCTGCACCCTGAGCCCTGCCATTTGGAACTTTGCTCGCCAGGTGGGCTGAATGGCATGACTGTGTCAGGGGAAAGAAGGACCTAGGAGGCCTTCCGGGAACTGCCACGACATAGCAGTGCTCAGGAAAAGGCAGTCTCCTTTCTGTAGGCCGGATGCACACTGGAGTTTCCACTTGAGGCAAGGAAGCTCAGCTAGGTGATCCCTGGCTGAAGGCAAAGCAGAGAGTTTTTCAGTGGAGCGCTGGCCCCATCTGCTGGCCGACAAGCATGGGAGGAGAAACCTCGCTGCAAATGAGTTCCTGAAGTGCTTTCCAAGCAGGAGGCAGCATGGCTGCAATAGTTTAGAAAGTCCTGCTTAGGACTACCCTCTGGCAACAGGGTGGGTGCCAAGGGCATGTGGGTTGGAGGGTGCTCAGAAGTCGCAGGGGAGGCTTTGGGCACCCGGTGCTCTCTGATGGAAAACACTGCAGGCCCGAGCATCCATGAATTCCTGCAAGGCTTTGGAGTGGGAAAGCTGTGCTTAGCAGAAGGCTCCCTGCCAAGTGCTGCAGGCCTTTGTGGATGCTGAAGCAGCAGCTGCCTTGAGGCTGCTGGTCCAGAGGCGTGTGTGCCCAGGTCCAGAGTGCTGTAGGAGGAGCTCCTAGCAAGGGGCGAGCAAGCACCTTGTTTCCTTGGCATAGACTGGCCTGTGCACCCTGAGGCCTGCAGACGTGCAGACAGCGCAGGCAGCAAGGGCTTGTGGCAGGCAGATAAGGGGCAGCAGGCGTCTCACTTGAAAGTGGGCTCATGACTCTCTTGTTCTCCAGCCCCTGTGGCCGTGTGCAAGCACAGCCTCTGGACCTGCAGCTTCTGAGCAGTGCAAGAGACACACAGGAAACACCCAGGTGCCTTCTCTAGTGAACGGTGTTCCATCAAGGTCCTGCTTGCTGGCAGGGGCCTAGGCCAGCACAGGTCCTAGGGAGGCCAGGCTGAGGCTGGGATGGGTCCCGACCTAGCAGTGCTCAGGGCAAGCCTGGGACTGGAGGCCAGGCTGCAGGCTCATTCCAGCTTGGGCCTGGTGCAGAAAGCCTTCAGCTAGGACTTCCATGGGGTATAGTCAGCACAGTGGTTTTTGCCTGAAATCCATGTTCCTCACTCGGAGCCCCCTGCCTTTCAGCACACACTCCCTAGAAGTGTGTTCCTGAGGCAGTTGGACAGTTGGGGAAGTGGAGGCTCTCCCAGCATGGGAGGTCTGCCTAGAACCTTGCTCTGGCTGCAAAGAGGATTCCCTGCACCTCTGGCACTGGGGTGAGATTTTCTGCACACAGGAGACACTTGGCACACACAGTGTTTCCCCATGGAAAGCACTGTGAGGACGAATCTCTGCCAGGGATGCATGGCACTCTCCCATCGAAGCCCTCCATGTAGCAAGCTGTCATGGACTCGAGTGCAGGCCTTGGTGGCTGGAGAGACTACAGCTCCTCTGGAGGCTCCGGGGCAATTGGCACACCCCTCCAAGGAAATGAGGCTTGTGGGATGAGCACTCTGCAAAGAATTGCAAGCAGCCTGCTCCTTTTGATGAGACACATGTGTGGGGAGAGAGACTTGACAGCAGAGAAGAAGCAAGAGGGCAATGAGGGATTGGATTTGCGTGCAGCTTGGAGGCTCCATATCTCCTGCTTCGCAAGCAGGGAGTGCCAGGTCTGCCCATCATGCTCCATTACCAGCTGGGCACCCAGTTTCAGGATCTGCCCTTTCCCAGCCATGAAACCACACCCAGGCTGCACCCTGAGCCCTGCCAAGGGGGACCCTTGCCCGCCAGGTGGGCTGAATTGCATGACTGTGTCAGGGGAGAGAAGGCCCTAGGAGGCCTTCAGGGAACTGCCTCAACATAGCCCCGCTCAGGAAAGGCACTCCTCTTTCTGTGACCGGATGCACAATGGAGTATCTGCTTGAGGCAAAGAAGCTCAGCTAGGCGATCCTTGGCTGAAGGCAAAACAGAGAGTTTTTCGGTGGAGCGCTGGCACCATCTGCCGGCCGACAAGCATGGAAGGAGAATCCTCACTCCAAATGAGTTCCTGAGGAGCTTTCCAAGCAGCAGGCAGGCTGCCTCCAGAAGCTTAGAGAGTCCTGCTTCGGACTATCCTCCGGCAACAGAGTGGGTGCCAAGGGCATGTGGGTTGGAGGGTGCTCGGAAGCTGCAGGGGAGGTTTTCAGCATCCAGT
The DNA here is from genome assembly GCF_030028045.1 of Hippopotamus amphibius kiboko. Lineage (NCBI taxonomy): Eukaryota > Metazoa > Chordata > Mammalia > Artiodactyla > Hippopotamidae > Hippopotamus > Hippopotamus amphibius. Next base: position 125,703,253 of record NC_080187.1, on the reverse strand, counting down.
GCTCTCCGATGGAACACACTGCAGGCGCGAGCATCCATGAACTCCTGCAAGGCTTTGGAGTGGGAAAGCTGTGCTTAGCAGAGGGCTCCCTGCCAAATGCTGCAGGCCTATGTGGATGGCGAAGCTGCAGCTGTCTTGCAGTCTGCTTGTCCAGAGGTGCGTGTGCCCTGGTCCAGAGTGCTGTAGGAGGAGCTCCTAGCAACGGGAGAGCAAGCACCTTGTTTCCTTGGCATAGAATGGCCTGTGCACACAGAGGCCTGTCAGCAGTGAAGACAACGCAGGCAGCAAGAGGGGTGGCAGGCAGCTAAGTGGCGGCAGGCGTCCTGCTTGAAAGTGGGGTCATGACTGTTTTGTCCTCAGGCCCCAGTGTCCACGTGCACACACTGCCTCTGGACATGCAGCTTCCGAGCAGTGCAAGAGAAACACAAGCAACACCCTGGGGCCTTCTCGAATGAACGGTGCTCCATCGAGGTCCTGCTGGCTGGCAGTGGCCTAGGCCAGCAAAGGCCCTAGGGAGGCCATGCTGAGGCTGGGATGGTTCCTGACCTAGCAGTGCCCAGGGCAAGCCTGGGACTGGAGGCCAGGCTGCAGGCTCATTCCAGCTTGGGCCTGGTGCAGAGAGCCTTCAGCTAAGACTTCCATGGGGAATGGTATGCGTAGTGATTTTTGCCTGCAATCCTCGTTCCTAACTCTCGCCAAACAGCCTGTTAGCCCACACTTGCTAGACGTGTGTTCCTGAGGCAGTTGGACAATAGGGCAAGTGGAGGCTCACCCAGCATGGGACGCCTGCCTTGAACATTGCCCTGGGTGCAAAGAGGATTCCCTGCACCTCTGGCACTGGGGAGAGTATTTCTGCACACAGGAGACACTTGGCAAACACGGTTTCTCCCCTCGGAAAGTACTGTGAGAAAGAGTCGCCATCCCGGATGCATGGCACTCTCCCTTCGAAGCCCTCCATGCAGCAGGCTTTCATGGACTCGGCTGCAGGCTTTGGTAGCTGGAGACACTGCAGCTCCTCTGGAGGCTCAGGGGCAATTGGCACACCCCTCCAAGGAAATGAGGCTAGTGTGATGAGCTCTTTCCAAAGAATGGCAAGCAGCCTGCTCCTGTCAATGAGACACACGTGTGGGGAGAGATGCTTGGCAGCAGAGAAGAAGCAAGAGGGCAGCCAGGGAGGGATTTGCACACAGCTTGAAGTCCCCAGACCTCCTGATTCGAAACCAGGGAATGCCAGCTCTGCCTGTCAGGCCCTATTCCCTAGTGGGCACCCAGATTCAGGATCTGCCCTTTCCCAGCTATGAAACCACACCCAGGCTGCACCCTGAGCCCTGCCATTTGGAACTTTGCTCGCCAGGTGGGCTGAATGGCATGACTGTGTCAGGGGAAAGAAGGACCTAGGAGGCCTTCCGGGAACTGCCACGACATAGCAGTGCTCAGGAAAAGGCAGTCTCCCTTCTGTAGGCCGGATGCACACTGGAGTTTCCACTTGAGGCAAGGAAGCTCAGCTAGGTGATCCCTGGCTGAAGGCAAAGCAGAGAGTTTTTCAGTGGAGCGCTGGCCCCATCTGCTGGCCGACAAGCATGGGAGGAGAAACCTCGCTGCAAATGAGTTCCTGAAGTGCTTTCCAAGCAGGAGGCAGCATGGCTCCAATAGTTTAGAAAGTCTTGCTTAGGACTACCCTCTGGCAACAGGGTGGGTGCCAAGGGCATGTGGGTTGGAGGGTGCTCAGAAGTCGCAGGGGAGGCTTTGGGCACCCGGTGCTCTCTGATGGAAAACACTGCAGGCCCGAGCATCCATGAATTCTGCAAGGCTTTGGAGTGGGAAAGCTGTGCTTAGCAGAAGGCTCCCTGCCAAGTGCTGCATGCCTTTGTGGATGCTGAAGCAGCAGCTGCCTTGCAGGCTGCTGGTCCAGGGGCGTGTGTGCCCAGGTCCAGAGTGCTGTAGGAGGAGCTCCTAGCAAGGGGCGAGCAAGCACCTTGTTTCCTTGGCATAGACTGGCCTGTGCACCCTGAGGCCTGCAGACATGCAGACAGCGCAGGCAGCAAGGGCTTGTGGCAGGCAGATAAGGGGCAGCAGGCGTCTCACTTGAAAGTGGGCTCATGACTCTCTTGTTCTCCGGCCCCTGTGGCCGTGTGCAAGCACAGCCTCTGGACCTGCAGCTTCTGAGCAGTGCAAGAGACACACAGGAAACACCCAGGTGCCTTCTCTAGTGAACGGTGTTCCATCAAGGTCCTGCTTGCTGGCAGGGGCCTAGGCCAGCACAGGTCCTAGGGAGGCCAGGCTGAGGCTGGGATGGGTCCCGACCTAGCAGTGCTCAGGGCAAGCCTGGGACTGGAGGCCAGGCTGCAGGCTCATTCCAGCTTGGGCCTGGTGCAGAAAGCCTTCAGCTAGGACTTCCATGGGGTATAGTCAGCACAGTGGTTTTTGCCTGAAATCCATGTTCCTCACTCGGAGCCCCCTGCCTTTCAGCACACACTCCCTAGAAGTGTGTTCCTGAGGCAGTTGGACAGTTGGGGAAGTGGAGGCTCTCCCAGCATGGGAGGTCTGCCTAGAACCTTGCTCTGGCTGCAAAGAGGATTCCCTGCACCTCTGGCGCTGGGGTGAGATTTTCTGCACACAGGAGACACTTGGCACACACAGTGTTTCCCCATGGAAAGCACTGTGAGGAAGAATCTCTGCCAGGGATGCATGGCACTCTCCCATCGAAGCCCTCCATGCAGCAAGCTGTCATGGACTCGAGTGCAGGCCTTGGTGGCTGGAGAGACTGCAGCTCCTCTGGAGGCTCCGGGGCAATTGGCACACCCCTCCAAGGAAATGAGGCTTGTGGGATGAGCACTTTGCAAAGAATTGCAAGCAGCCTGCTCCTTTTGATGAGACACATGTGTGGGGAGAGAGACTTGACAGCAGAGAAGAAGCAAGAGGGCAATGAGGGATTGGATTTGCATGCAGCTTGGAGGCTCCATATCTCCTGCTTCGCAAGCAGGGAGTGCCAGGTCTGCCCATCATGCTCCGTTACCAGCTGGGCACCCAGTTTCAGGATCTGCCCTTTCCCAGCCATGAAACCACACCCAGGCTGCACCCTGAGCCCTGCCAAGGGGGACCCTTGCCCGCCAGGTGGGCTGAATTGCATGACTGTGTCAGGGGAGAGAAGGCCCTAGGAGGCCTTCAGGGAACTGCCTCAACATAGCCCCGCTCAGGAAAGGCACTCCTCTTTCTGTGACCGGATGCACAATGGAGTATCTGCTTGAGGCAAAGAAGCTCAGCTAGGCGATCCCTGGCTGAAGGCAAAGCAGAGAGTTTTTCGGTGGAGCGCTGGCACCATCTGCCGGCCGACAAGCATGGAGGAGAATCCTCACTCCAAATGAGGTCCTGAGGAGCTTTCCAAGCAGCAGGCAGGCTGCCTCCAGAAGCTTAGAGAGTCCTGCTTCGGACTATCCTCCGGCAACAGAGTGGGTGCCAAGGGCATGTGGGTTGGAGGGTGCTCGGAAGCTGCAGGGGAGGTTTTCAGCATCCAGTGCTCTCCGATGGAACACACTGCAGGCGCGAGCATCCATGAACTCCTGCAAGGCTTTGGAGTGGGAAAGCTGTGCTTAGCAGAGGGCTCCCTGCCAAATGCTGCAGGCCTATGTGGATGGCGAAGCTGCAGCTGTCTTGCAGTCTGCTTGTCCAGAGGTGCGTGTGCCCTGGTCCAGAGTGCTGTAGGAGGAGCTTCTAGCAACGGGAGAGCAAGCACCTTGTTTCCTTGGCATAGAATGGCCTGTGCACACAGAGGCCTGTCAGCAGTGAAGACAACGCAGGCAGCAAGAGGGGTGGCAGGCAGCTAAGTGGCGGCAGGCGTCCTGCTTGAAAGTGGGGTCATGACTGTTTTGTCCTCAGGCCCCAGTGTCCACGTGCACACACTGCCTCTGGACCTGCAGCTTCCGAGCAGTGCAAGAGAAACACAAGCAACACCCTGGGGCCTTCTCGAATGAACGGTGCTCCATCGAGGTCCTGCTGGCTGGCAGTGGCCTAGGCCAGCAAAGGCCCTAGGGAGGCCAGGCTGAGGCTGGGATGGTTCCTGACCTAGCAGTGCCCAGGGCAAGCCTGGGACTGGAGGCCAGGCTGCAGGCTCATTCCAGCTTGGGCCTGGTGCAGAGAGCCTTCAGCTAAGACTTCCATGGGGAATGGTATGCGTAGTGATTTTTGCCTGCAATCCTTGTTCCTAACTCTCGCCAAACAGCCTGTTAGCCCACACTTGCTAGACGTGTGTTCCTGAGGCAGTTGGACAATAGGGCAAGTGGAGGCTCACCCAGCATGGGACGCCTGCCTTGAACATTGCCCTGAGTGCAAAGAGGATTCCCTGCACCTCTGGCACTGGAGAGAGCATTTCTGCACACAGGAGACACTTGGCAAACACAGTTTCTCCCCTCGGAAAGTACTGTGAGAAAGAGTCGCCATCCCGGATGCATGGCACTCTCCCTTCGAAGCCCTCCATGCAGCAGGCTTTCATGGACTCGGCTGCAGGCTTTGGTAGCTGGAGACACTGCAGCTCCTCTGGAGGCTCAGGGGCAATTGGCACACCCCTCCAAGGAAATGAGGCTAGTGTGATGAGCTCTTTCCAAAGAATGGCAAGCAGCCTGCTCCTTTCAATGAGACACACGTGTGGGGAGAGATGCTTGGCAGCAGAGAAGAAGCAAGAGGGCAGCCAGGGAGGGATTTGCACACAGCTTGAAGTCCCCAGACCTCCTGATTCGAAACCAGGGAATGCCAGCTCTGCCTGTCAGGCCCCATTCCCTAGTGGGCACCCAGATTCAGGATCTGCCCTTTCCCAGCTATGAAACCACACCCAGGCTGCACCCTGAGCCCTGCCAAGTTGGAACTTTGCTCGCCAGGTGGGCTGAATGGCATGACTGTGTCAGGGGAAAGAAGGACCTAGGAGGCCTTCCGGGAGCTGCCACGACATAGCAGTGCTCAGGAAAAGGCAGTCTCCTTTCTGTAGGCCGGATGCACACTGGAGTTTCCGCTTGAGGCAAGGAAGCTCAGCTAGGTGATCCCTGGCTGAAGGCAAAGCAGAGAGGTTTTCAGTGGAGCGCTGGCCCCATCTGCTGGCCGACAAGCATGGGAGGAGAAACCTCGCTGCAAATGAGTTCCTGAAGTGCTTTCCAAGCAGCAGGCAGCATGGCTGCAATAGTTTAGAAAGTCCTGCTTAGGACTACCCTCTGGCAACAGGGTGGGTGCCAAGGGCATGTGGGTTGGAGGGTGCTCAGAAGTCGCAGGGGAGGCTTTGGGCACCCGGTGCTCTCTGATGGAAAACACTGCAGGCCCGAGCATCCATGAATTCCTGCAAGGCTTTGGAGTGGGAAAGCTGTGCTTAGCAGAAGGCTCCCTGCCAAGTGCTGCAGGCCTTTGTGGATGCTGAAGCAGCAGCTGCCTTGAGGCTGCTGGTCCAGAGGCGTGTGTGCCCAGGTCCAGAGTGCTGTAGGAGGAGCTCCTAGCAAGGGGCGAGCAAGCACCTTGTTTCCTTGGCATAGACTGGCCTGTGCACCCTGAGGCCTGCAGACGTGCAGACAGCGCAGGCAGCAAGGGCTTGTGGCAGGCAGATAAGGGGCAGCAGGCGTCTCACTTGAAAGTGGGCTCATGACTCTCTTGTTCTCCGGCCCCTGTGGCCGTGTGCAAGCACAGCCTCTGGACCTGCAGCTTCTGAGCAGTGCAAGAGACACACAGGAAACACCCAGGTGCCTTCTCTAGTGAACGGTGTTCCATCAAGGTCCTGCTTGCTGGCAGGGGCCTAGGCCAGCACAGGTCCTAGGGAGGCCAGGCTGAGGCTGGGATGGGTCCCGACCTAGCAGTGCTCAGGGCAAGCCTGGGACTGGAGGCCAGGCTGCAGGCTCATTCCAGCTTGGGCCTGGTGCAGAAAGCCTTCAGCTAGGACTTCCATGGGGTATAGTCAGCACAGTGGTTTTTGCCTGAAATCCATGTTCCTCACTCGGAGCCCCCTGCCTTTCAGCACACACTCCCTAGAAGTGTGTTCCTGAGGCAGTTGGACAGTTGGGGAAGTGGAGGCTCTCCCAGCATGGGAGGTCTGCCTAGAACCTTGCTCTGGCTGCAAAGAGGATTCCCTGCACCTCTGGCACTGGGGTGAGATTTTCTGCACACAGGAGACACTTGGCACACACAGTGTTTCCCCATGGAAAGCACTGTGAGGACGAATCTCTGCCAGGGATGCATGGCACTCTCCCATCGAAGCCCTCCATGTAGCAAGCTGTCATGGACTAGAGTGCAGGCCTTGGTGGCTGGAGAGACTGCAGCTCCTCTGGAGGCTCCGGGGCAATTGGCACACCCCTCCAAGGAAATGAGGCTTGTGGGATGAGCACTCTGCAAAGAATTGCAAGCAGCCTGCTCCTTTTGATGAGACACATGTGTGGGGAGAGAGACTTGACAGCAGAGAAGAAGCAAGAGGGCAATGAGGGATTGGATTTGCATGCAGCTTGGAGGCTCCATATCTCCTGCTTCGCAAGCAGGGAGTGCCAGGTCTGCCCATCATGCTCCATTACCAGCTGGGCACCCAGTTTCAGGATCTGCCCTTTCCCAGCCATGAAACCACACCCAGGCTGCACCCTGAGCCCTGCCAAGGGGGACCCTTGCCCGCCAGGTGGGCTGAATTGCATGACTGTGTCAGGGGAGAGAAGGCCCTAGGAGGCCTTCAGGGAACTGCCTCAACATAGCCCCGCTCAGGAAAGGCACTCCTCTTTCTGTGACCGGATGCACAATGGAGTATCTGCTTGAGGCAAAGAAGCTCAGCCAGGCGATCCCTGGCTGAAGGCAAAGCAGAGAGTTTTTCGGTGGAGCGCTGGCACCATCTGCTGGCCGACAAGCATGGAAGGAGAATCCTCACTCCAAATGAGGTCCTGAGGAGCTTTCCAAGCAGCAGGCAGGCTGCCTCCAGAAGCTTAGAGAGTCCTGCTTCGGAATATCCTCCGGCAACAGAGTGGGTGCCAAGGGCATGTGGGTTGGAGGGTGCTCAGAAGCTGCAGGGGAGGTTTTCAGCATCCAGTGCTCTCCGATGGAACACACTGCAGGCGCGAGCATCCATGAACTCCTGCAAGGCTTTGGAGTGGGAAAGCTGTGCTTAGCAGAGGGCTCCCTGCCAAATGCTGCAGGCCTATGTGGATGGCGAAGCTGCAGCTGTCTTGCAGTCTGCTTGTCCAGAGGTGCGTGTGCCCTGGTCCAGAGTGCTGTAGGAGGAGCTCCTAGCAACGGGAGAGCAAGCACCTTGTTTCCTTGGCATAGAATGGCCTGTGCACACAGAGGCCTGTCAGCAGTGAAGACAATGCAGGCAGCAAGAGGGGTGGCAGGCAGCTAAGTGGCGGCAGGCGTCCTGCTTGAAAGTGGGGTCATGACTGTTTTGTCCTCAGGCCCCAGTGTCCACGTGCACACACTGCCTCTGGACCTGCAGCTTCCGAGCAGTGCAAGAGAAACACAAGCAACACCCTGGGGCCTTCTCGAATGAACGGTGCTCCATCGAGGTCCTGCTGGCTGGCAGTGGCCTAGGCCAGCAAAGGACCTAGGGAGGCCAGGCTGAGGCTGGGGTTGTTCCTGACCTAGCAGTGCCCAGGGCAAGCCTGGGACTGGAGGCCAGGCTGCAGGCTCATTCCAGCTTGGGCCTGGTGCAGAGAGCCTTCAGCTAAGACTTCCATGGGGAATGGTATGCGTAGTGATTTTTGCCTGCAATCCTCGCTCCTAACTCTCGCCAAACAGCCTGTTAGCCCACACTTGCTAGACGTGTGTTCCTGAGGCAGTTGGACAATAGGGCAAGTGGAGGCTCTCCCAGCATGGGACGCCTGCCTTGAACATTGCCCTCGGTGCAAAGAGGATTCCCTGCACCTCTGGCACTGGGGAGAGCATTTCTGCACACAGGAGACACTTGGCAAACACGGTTTCTCCCCTCGGAAAGTACTGTGAGAAAGAGTCGCCATCCCGGATGCATGGCACTCTCCCTTCGAAGCCCTCCATGCAGCAGGCTTTCATGGACTCGGCTGCAGGCTTTGGTAGCTGGAGACACTGCAGCTCCTCTGGAGGCTCAGGGGCAATTGGCACACCCCTCCAAGGAAATGAGGCTAGTGTGATGAGCTCTTTCCAAAGAATGGCAAGCAGCCTGCTCCTTTCAATGAGACACACGTGTGGGGAGAGATGCTTGGCAGCAGAGAAGAAGCAAGAGGGCAGCCAGGGAGGGATTTGCACACAGCTTGAAGGCCCCAGACCTCCTGATTCGAAACCAGGGAATGCCAGCTCTGCCTGTCAGGCCCCATTCCCTAGTGGGCACCCAGATTCAGGATCTGCCCTTTCCCAGCTATGAAACCACACCCAGGCTGCACCCTGAGCCCTGCCATTTGGAACTTTGCTCGCCAGGTGGGCTGAATGGCATGACTGTGTCAGGGGAAAGAAGGACCTAGGAGGCCTTCCGGGAACTGCCACGACATAGCAGTGCTCAGGAAAAGGCAGTCTCCTTTCTGTAGGCCGGATGCACACTGGAGTTTCCACTTGAGGCAAGGAAGCTCAGCTAGGTGATCCCTGGCTGAAGGCAAAGCAGAGAGTTTTTCAGTGGAGCGCTGGCCCCATCTGCTGGCCGACAAGCATGGGAGGAGAAACCTCGCTGCAAATGAGTTCCTGAAGTGCTTTCCAAGCAGGAGGCAGCATGGCTCCAATAGTTTAGAAAGTCTTGCTTAGGACTACCCTCTGGCAACAGGGTGGGTGCCAAGGGCATGTGGGTTGGAGGGTGCTCAGAAGTCGCAGGGGAGGCTTTGGGACCCGGTGCTCTCTGATGGAAAACACTGCAGGCCCGAGCATCCATGAATTCCTGCAAGGCTTTGGAGTGGGAAAGCTGTGCTTAGCAGAAGGCTCCCTGCCAAGTGCTGCAGGCCTTTGTGGATGCTGAAGCAGCAGCTGCCTTGAGGCTGCTGGTCCAGAGGCGTGTGTGCCCAGGTCCAGAGTGCTGTAGGAGGAGCTCCTAGCAAGGGGCGAGCAAGCACCTTGTTTCCTTGGCATAGACTGGCCTGTGCACCCTGAGGCCTGCAGACGTGCAGACAGCGCAGGCAGCAAGGGCTTGTGGCAGGCAGATAAGGGGCAGCAGGCGTCTCACTTGAAAGTGGGCTCATGACTCTCTTGTTCTCCAGCCCCTGTGGCCGTGTGCAAGCACAGCCTCTGGACCTGCAGCTTCTGAGCAGTGCAAGAGACACACAGGAAACACCCAGGTGCCTTCTCTAGTGAACGGTGTTCCATCAAGGTCCTGCTTGCTGGCAGGGGCCTAGGCCAGCACAGGTCCTAGGGAGGCCAGGCTGAGGCTGGGATGGGTCCCGACCTAGCAGTGCTCAGGGCAAGCCTGGGACTGGAGGCCAGGCTGCAGGCTCATTCCAGCTTGGGCCTGGTGCAGAAAGCCTTCAGCTAGGACTTCCATGGGGTATAGTCAGCACAGTGGTTTTTGCCTGAAATCCATGTTCCTCACTCGGAGCCCCCTGCCTTTCAGCACACACTCCCTAGAAGTGTGTTCCTGAGGCAGTTGGACAGTTGGGGAAGTGGAGGCTCTCCCAGCATGGGAGGTCTGCCTAGAACCTTGCTCTGGCTGCAAAGAGGATTCCCTGCACCTCTGGCGCTGGGGTGAGATTTTCTGCACACAGGAGACACTTGGCACACACAGTGTTTCCCCATGGAAAGCACTGTGAGGAAGAATCTCTGCCAGGGATGCATGGCACTCTCCCATCGAAGCCCTCCATGCAGCAAGCTGTCATGGACTCGAGTGCAGGCCTTGGTGGCTGGAGAGACTGCAGCTCCTCTGGAGGCTCCGGGGCAATTGGCACACCCCTCCAAGGAAATGAGGCTTGTGGGATGAGCACTTTGCAAAGAATTGCAAGCAGCCTGCTCCTTTTGATGAGACACATGTGTGGGGAGAGAGACTTGACAGCAGAGAAGAAGCAAGAGGGCAATGAGGGATTGGATTTGCATGCAGCTTGGAGGCTCCATATCTCCTGCTTCGCAAGCAGGGAGTGCCAGGTCTGCCCATCATGCTCCGTTACCAGCTGGGCACCCAGTTTCAGGATCTGCCCTTTCCCAGCCATGAAACCACACCCAGGCTGCACCCTGAGCCCTGCCAAGGGGGACCCTTGCCCGCCAGGTGGGCTGAATTGCATGACTGTGTCAGGGGAGAGAAGGCCCTAGGAGGCCTTCAGGGAACTGCCTCAACATAGCCCCGCTCAGGAAAGGCACTCCTCTTTCTGTGACCGGATGCACAATGGAGTATCTGCTTGAGGCAAAGAAGCTCAGCTAGGCGATCCCTGGCTGAAGGCAAAGCAGAGAGTTTTTCGGTGGAGCGCTGGCACCATCTGCCAGCCGACAAGCATGGAAGGAGAATCCTCGCTCCAAATGAGTTCCTGAGGAGCTTTCCAAGCAGCAGGCAGGCTGCCTCCAGAAGCTTAGAGAGTCCTGCTTCGGACTATCCTCCGGCAACAGAGTGGGTGCCAAGGGCATGTGGGTTGGAGGGTGCTCGGAAGCTGCAGGGGAGGTTTTCAGCATCCAGTGCTCTCCGATGGAACACACTGCAGGCGCGAGCATCCATGAACTCCTGCAAGGCTTTGGAGTGGGAAAGCTGTGCTTAGCAGAGGGCTCCCTGCCAAATGCTGCAGGCCTATGTGGATGGCGAAGCTGCAGCTGTCTTGCAGTCTGCTTGTCCAGAGGTGCGTGTGCCCTGGTCCAGAGTGCTGTAGGAGGAGCTCCTAGCAAAGGGAGAGCAAGCACCTTGTTTCCTTGGCATAGAATGGCCTGTGCACACAGAGGCCTGTCAGCAGTGAAGACAACGCAGGCAGCAAGAGGGGTGGCAGGCAGCTAAGTGGCGGCAGGCGTCCTGCTTGAAAGTGGGGTCATGACTGTTTTGTCCTCAGGCCCCAGTGTCCACGTGCACACACTGCCTCTGGACCTGCAGCTTCCGAGCAGTGCAAGAGAAACACAAGCAACACCCTGGGGCCTTCTCGAATGAACGGTGCTCCATCGAGGTCCTGCTGGCTGGCAGTGGCCTAGGCCAGCAAAGGCCCTAGGGAGGCCAGGCTGAGGCTGGGATGGTTCCTGACCTAGCAGTGCCCAGGGCAAGCCTGGGACTGGAGGCCAGGCTGCAGGCTCATTCCAGCTTGGGCCTGGTGCAGAGAGCCTTCAGCTAAGACTTCCATGGGGAATGGTATGCGTAGTGATTTTTGCCTGCAATCCTTGTTCCTAACTCTCGCCAAACAGCCTGTTAGCCCACACTTGCTAGACGTGTGTTCCTGAGGCAGTTGGACAATAGGGCAAGTGGAGGCTCACGCAGCATGGGATGCCTGCCTTGAACATTGCCCTGAGTGCAAAGAGGATTCCCTGCACCTCTGGCACTGGAGAGAGCATTTCTGCACACAGGAGACACTTGGCAAACACAGTTTCTCCCCTCGGAAAGTACTGTGAGAAAGAGTCGCCATCCCGGATGCATGGCACTCTCCCTTCGAAGCCCTCCATGCAGCAGGCTTTCATGGACTCGGCTGCAGGCTTTGGTAGCTGGAGACACTGCAGCTCCTCTGGAGGCTCAGGGGCAATTGGCACACCCCTCCAAGGAAATGAGGCTAGTGTGATGAGCTCTTTCCAAAGAATGGCAAGCAGCCTGCTCCTTTCAATGAGACACACGTGTGGGGAGAGATGCTTGGCAGCAGAGAAGAAGCAAGAGGGCAGCCAGGGAGGGATTTGCACACAGCTTGAAGTCCCCAGACCTCCTGATTCGAAACCAGGGAATGCCAGCTCTGCCTGTCAGGCCCCATTCCCTAGTGGGCACCCAGATTCAGGATCTGCCCTTTCCCAGCTATGAAACCACACCCAGGCTGCACCCTGAGCCCTGCCAAGTTGGAACTTTGCTCGCCAGGTGGGCTGAATGGCATGACTGTGTCAGGGGAAAGAAGGACCTAGGAGGCCTTCCGGGAGCTGCCACGACATAGCAGTGCTCAGGAAAAGGCAGTCTCCTTTCTGTAGGCCGGATGCACACTGGAGTTTCCGCTTGAGGCAAGGAAGCTCAGCTAGGTGATCCCTGGCTGAAGGCAAAGCAGAGAGGTTTTCAGTGGAGCGCTGGCCCCATCTGCTGGCCGACAAGCATGGGAGGAGAAACCTCGCTGCAAATGAGTTCCTGAAGTGCTTTCCAAGCAGCAGGCAGCATGGCTGCAATAGTTTAGAAAGTCCTGCTTAGGACTACCCTCTGGCAACAGGGTGGGTGCCAAGGGCATGTGGGTTGGAGGGTGCTCAGAAGTCGCAGGGGAGGCTTTGGGCACCCGGTGCTCTCTGATGGAAAACACTGCAGGCCCGAGCATCCATGAATTCCTGCAAGGCTTTGGAGTGGGAAAGCTGTGCTTAGCAGAAGGCTCCCTGCCAAGTGCTGCAGGCCTTTGTGGATGCTGAAGCAGCAGCTGCCTTGAGGCTGCTGGTCCAGAGGCGTGTGTGCCCAGGTCCAGAGTGCTGTAGGAGGAGCTCCTAGCAAGGGGCGAGCAAGCACCTTGTTTCCTTGGCATAGACTGGCCTGTGCACCCTGAGGCCTGCAGACGTGCAGACAGCGCAGGCAGCAAGGGCTTGTGGCAGGCAGATAAGGGGCAGCAGGCGTCTCACTTGAAAGTGGGCTCATGACTCTCTTGTTCTCCGGCCCCTGTGGCCGTGTGCAAGCACAGCCTCTGGACCTGCAGCTTCTGAGCAGTGCAAGAGACACACAGGAAACACCCAGGTGCCTTCTCTAGTGAACGGTGTTCCATCAAGGTCCTGCTTGCTGGCAGGGGCCTAGGCCAGCACAGGTCCTAGGGAGGCCAGGCTGAGGCTGGGATGGGTCCCGACCTAGCAGTGCTCAGGGCAAGCCTGGGACTGGAGGCCAGGCTGCAGGCTCATTCCAGCTTGGGCCTGGTGCAGAAAGCCTTCAGCTAGGACTTCCATGGGGTATAGTCAGCACAGTGGTTTTTGCCTGAAATCCATGTTCCTCACTCGGAGCCCCCTGCCTTTCAGCACACACTCCCTAGAAGTGTGTTCCTGAGGCAGTTGGACAGTTGGGGAAGTGGAGGCTCTCCCAGCATGGGAGGTCTGCCTAGAACCTTGCTCTGGCTGCAAAGAGGATTCCCTGCACCTCTGGCGCTGGGGTGAGATTTTCTGCACACAGGAGACACTTGGCACACACAGTGTTTCCCCATGGAAAGCACTGTGAGGACGAATCTCTGCCAGGGATGCATGGCACTCTCCCATCGAAGCCCTCCATGTAGCAAGCTGTCATGGACTAGAGTGCAGGCCTTGGTGGCTGGAGAGACTGCAGCTCCTCTGGAGGCTCCGGGGCAATTGGCACACCCCTCCAAGGAAATGAGGCTTGTGGGATGAGCACTCTGCAAAGAATTGCAAGCAGCCTGCTCCTTTTGATGAGACACATGTGTGGGGAGAGAGACTTGACAGCAGAGAAGAAGCAAGAGGGCAATGAGGGATTGGATTTGCATGCAGCTTGGAGGCTCCATATCTCCTGCTTCGCAAGCAGGGAGTGCCAGGTCTGCCCATCATGCTCCATTACCAGCTGGGCACCCAGTTTCAGGATCTGCCCTTTCCCAGCCATGAAACCACACCCAGGCTGCACCCTGAGCCCTGCCAAGGGGGACCCTTGCCCGCCAGGTGGGCTGAATTGCATGACTGTGTCAGGGGAGAGAAGGCCCTAGGAGGCCTTCAGGGAACTGCCTCAACATAGCCCCGCTCAGGAAAGGCACTCCTCTTTCTGTGACCGGATGCACAATGGAGTATCTGCTTGAGGCAAAGAAGCTCAGCCAGGCGATCCCTGGCTGAAGGCAAAGCAGAGAGTTTTTCGGTGGAGCGCTGGCACCATCTGCTGGCCGACAAGCATGGAAGGAGAATCCTCACTCCAAATGAGGTCCTGAGGAGCTTTCCAAGCAGCAGGCAGGCTGCCTCCAGAAGCTTAGAGAGTCCTGCTTCGGAATATCCTCCGGCAACAGAGTGGGTGCCAAGGGCATGTGGGTTGGAGGGTGCTCAGAAGCTGCAGGGGAGGTTTTCAGCATCCAGTGCTCTCCGATGGAACACACTGCAGGCGCGAGCATCCATGAACTCCTGCAAGGCTTTGGAGTGGGAAAGCTGTGCTTAGCAGAGGGCTCCCTGCCAAATGCTGCAGGCCTATGTGGATGGCGAAGCTGCAGCTGTCTTGCAGTCTGCTTGTCCAGAGGTGCGTGTGCCCTGGTCCAGAGTGCTGTAGGAGGAGCTCCTAGCAACGGGAGAGCAAGCACCTTGTTTCCTTGGCATAGAATGGCCTGTGCACACAGAGGCCTGTCAGCAGTGAAGACAATGCAGGCAGCAAGAGGGGTGGCAGGCAGCTAAGTGGCGGCAGGCGTCCTGCTTGAAAGTGGGGTCATGACTGTTTTGTCCTCAGGCCCCAGTGTCCACGTGCACACACTGCCTCTGGACCTGCAGCTTCCGAGCAGTGCAAGAGAAACACAAGCAACACCCTGGGGCCTTCTCGAATGAACGGTGCTCCATCGAGGTCCTGCTGGCTGGCAGTGGCCTAGGCCAGCAAAGGACCTAGGGAGGCCAGGCTGAGGCTGGGGTTGTTCCTGACCTAGCAGTGCCCAGGGCAAGCCTGGGACTGGAGGCCAGGCTGCAGGCTCATTCCAGCTTGGGCCTGGTGCAGAGAGCCTTCAGCTAAGACTTCCATGGGGAATGGTATGCGTAGTGATTTTTGCCTGCAATCCTCGCTCCTAACTCTCGCCAAACAGCCTGTTAGCCCACACTTGCTAGACGTGTGTTCCTGAGGCAGTTGGACAATAGGGCAAGTGGAGGCTCTCCCAGCATGGGACGCCTGCCTTGAACATTGCCCTCGGTGCAAAGAGGATTCCCTGCACCTCTGGCACTGTGGAGAGCATTTCTGCACACAGGAGACACTTGGCAAACACGGTTTCTCCCCTCGGAAAGTACTGTGAGAAAGAGTCGCCATCCCGGATGCATGGCACTCTCCCTTCGAAGCCCTCCATGCAGCAGGCTTTCATGGACTCGGCTGCAGGCTTTGGTAGCTGGAGACACTGCAGCTCCTCTGGAGGCTCAGGGGCAATTGGCACACCCCTCCAAGGAAATGAGGCTAGTGTGATGAGCTCTTTCCAAAGAATGGCAAGCAGCCTGCTCCTTTCAATGAGACACACGTGTGGGGAGAGATGCTTGGCAGCAGAGAAGAAGCAAGAGGGCAGCCAGGGAGGGATTTGCACACAGCTTGAAGGCCCCAGACCTCCTGATTCGAAACCAGGGAATGCCAGCTCTGCCTGTCAGGCCCCATTCCCTAGTGGGCACCCAGATTCAGGATCTGCCCTTTCCCAGCTATGAAACCACACCCAGGCTGCACCCTGAGCCCTGCCATTTGGAACTTTGCTCGCCAGGTGGGCTGAATGGCATGACTGTGTCAGGGGAAAGAAGGACCTAGGAGGCCTTCCGGGAACTGCCACGACATAGCAGTGCTCAGGAAAAGGCAGTCTCCTTTCTGTAGGCCGGATGCACACTGGAGTTTCCACTTGAGGCAAGGAAGCTCAGCTAGGTGATCCCTGGCTGAAGGCAAAGCAGAGAGTTTTTCAGTGGAGCGCTGGCCCCATCTGCTGGCCGACAAGCATGGGAGGAGAAACCTCGCTGCAAATGAGTTCCTGAAGTGCTTTCCAAGCAGGAGGCAGCATGGCTCCAATAGTTTAGAAAGTCTTGCTTAGGACTACCCTCTGGCAACAGGGTGGGTGCCAAGGGCATGTGGGTTGGAGGGTGCTCAGAAGTCGCAGGGGAGGCTTTGGGACCCGGTGCTCTCTGATGGAAAACACTGCAGGCCCGAGCATCCATGAATTCCTGCAAGGCTTTGGAGTGGGAAAGCTGTGCTTAGCAGAAGGCTCCCTGCCAAGTGCTGCAGGCCTTTGTGGATGCTGAAGCAGCAGCTGCCTTGAGGCTGCTGGTCCAGAGGCGTGTGTGCCCAGGTCCAGAGTGCTGTAGGAGGAGCTCCTAGCAAGGGGCGAGCAAGCACCTTGTTTCCTTGGCATAGACTGGCCTGTGCACCCTGAGGCCTGCAGACGTGCAGACAGCGCAGGCAGCAAGGGCTTGTGGCAGGCAGATAAGGGGCAGCAGGCGTCTCACTTGAAAGTGGGCTCATGACTCTCTTGTTCTCCAGCCCCTGTGGCCGTGTGCAAGCACAGCCTCTGGACCTGCAGCTTCTGAGCAGTGCAAGAGACACACAGGAAACACCCAGGTGCCTTCTCTAGTGAACGGTGTTCCATCAAGGTCCTGCTTGCTGGCAGGGGCCTAGGCCAGCACAGGTCCTAGGGAGGCCAGGCTGAGGCTGGGATGGGTCCCGACCTAGCAGTGCTCAGGGCAAGCCTGGGACTGGAGGCCAGGCTGCAGGCTCATTCCAGCTTGGGCCTGGTGCAGAAAGCCTTCAGCTAGGACTTCCATGGGGTATAGTCAGCACAGTGGTTTTTGCCTGAAATCCATGTTCCTCACTCGGAGCCCCCTGCCTTTCAGCACACACTCCCTAGAAGTGTGTTCCTGAGGCAGTTGGACAGTTGGGGAAGTGGAGGCTCTCCCAGCATGGGAGGTCTGCCTAGAACCTTGCTCTGGCTGCAAAGAGGATTCCCTGCACCTCTGGCGCTGGGGTGAGATTTTCTGCACACAGGAGACACTTGGCACACACAGTGTTTCCCCATGGAAAGCACTGTGAGGAAGAATCTCTGCCAGGGATGCATGGCACTCTCCCATCGAAGCCCTCCATGCAGCAAGCTGTCATGGACTCGAGTGCAGGCCTTGGTGGCTGGAGAGACTGCAGCTCCTCTGGAGGCTCCGGGGCAATTGGCACACCCCTCCAAGGAAATGAGGCTTGTGGGATGAGCACTTTGCAAAGAATTGCAAGCAGCCTGCTCCTTTTGATGAGACACATGTGTGGGGAGAGAGACTTGACAGCAGAGAAGAAGCAAGAGGGCAATGAGGGATTGGATTTGCATGCAGCTTGGAGGCTCCATATCTCCTGCTTCGCAAGCAGGGAGTGCCAGGTCTGCCCATCATGCTCCGTTACCAGCTGGGCACCCAGTTTCAGGATCTGCCCTTTCCCAGCCATGAAACCACACCCAGGCTGCACCCTGAGCCCTGCCAAGGGGGACCCTTGCCCGCCAGGTGGGCTGAATTGCATGACTGTGTCAGGGGAGAGAAGGCCCTAGGAGGCCTTCAGGGAACTGCCTCAACATAGCCCCGCTCAGGAAAGGCACTCCTCTTTCTGTGACCGGATGCACAATGGAGTATCTGCTTGAGGCAAAGAAGCTCAGCTAGGCGATCCCTGGCTGAAGGCAAAGCAGAGAGTTTTTCGGTGGAGCGCTGGCACCATCTGCCAGCCGACAAGCATGGAAGGAGAATCCTCGCTCCAAATGAGTTCCTGAGGAGCTTTCCAAGCAGCAGGCAGGCTGCCTCCAGAAGCTTAGAGAGTCCTGCTTCGGACTATCCTCCGGCAACAGAGTGGGTGCCAAGGGCATGTGGGTTGGAGGGTGCTCGGAAGCTGCAGGGGAGGTTTTCAGCATCCAGTGCTCTCCGATGGAACACACTGCAGGCGCGAGCATCCATGAACTCCTGCAAGGCTTTGGAGTGGGAAAGCTGTGCTTAGCAGAGGGCTCCCTGCCAAATGCTGCAGGCCTATGTGGATGGCGAAGCTGCAGCTGTCTTGCAGTCTGCTTGTCCAGAGGTGCGTGTGCCCTGGTCCAGAGTGCTGTAGGAGGAGCTCCTAGCAAAGGGAGAGCAAGCACCTTGTTTCCTTGGCATAGAATGGCCTGTGCACACAGAGGCCTGTCAGCAGTGAAGACAACGCAGGCAGCAAGAGGGGTGGCAGGCAGCTAAGTGGCGGCAGGCGTCCTGCTTGAAAGTGGGGTCATGACTGTTTTGTCCTCAGGCCCCAGTGTCCACGTGCACACACTGCCTCTGGACCTGCAGCTTCCGAGCAGTGCAAGAGAAACACAAGCAACACCCTGGGGCCTTCTCGAATGAACGGTGCTCCATCGAGGTCCTGCTGGCTGGCAGTGGCCTAGGCCAGCAAAGGCCCTAGGGAGGCCAGGCTGAGGCTGGGATGGTTCCTGACCTAGCAGTGCCCAGGGCAAGCCTGGGACTGGAGGCCAGGCTGCAGGCTCATTCCAGCTTGGGCCTGGTGCAGAGAGCCTTCAGCTAAGACTTCCATGGGGAATGGTATGCGTAGTGATTTTTGCCTGCAATCCTCGTTCCTAACTCTCGCCAAACAGCCTGTTAGCCCACACTTGCTAGACGTGTGTTCCTGAGGCAGTTGGACAATAGGGCAAGTGGAGGCTCACCCAGCATGGGACGCCTGCCTTGAACATTGCCCTGAGTGCAAAGAGGATTCCCTGCACCTCTGGCACTGGGGAGAGCATTTCTGCACACAGGAGACACTTGGCAAACACAGTTTCTCCCCTCGGAAAGTACTGTGAGAAAGAGTCGCCATCCCGGATGCATGGCACTCTCCCTTCGAAGCCCTCCATGCAGCAGGCTTTCATGGACTCGGCTGCAGGCTTTGGTAGCTGGAGACACTGCAGCTCCTCTGGAGGCTCAGGGGCAATTGGCACACCCCTCCAAGGAAATGAGGCTAGTGTGATGAGCTCTTTCCAAAGAATGGCAAGCAGCCTGCTCCTTTCAATGAGACACACGTGTGGGGAGAGATGCTTGGCAGCAGAGAAGAAGCAAGAGGGCAGCCAGGGAGGGATTTGCACACAGCTTGAAGTCCCCAGACCTCCTGATTCGAAACCAGGGAATGCCAGCTCTGCCTGTCAGGCCCCATTCCCTAGTGGGCACCCAGATTCAGGATCTGCCCTTTCCCAGCTATGAAACCACACCCAGGCTGCACCCTGAGCCCTGCCAAGTTGGAACTTTGCTCGCCAGGTGGGCTGAATGGCATGACTGTGTCAGGGGAAAGAAGGACCTAGGAGGCCTTCCGGGAGCTGCCACGACATAGCAGTGCTCAGGAAAAGGCAGTCTCCTTTCTGTAGGCCGGATGCACACTGGAGTTTCCACTTGAGGCAAGGAAGCTCAGCTAGGTGATCCCTGGCTGAAGGCAAAGCAGAGAGGTTTTCAGTGGAGCGCTGGCCCCATCTGCTGGCCGACAAGCATGGGAGGAGAAACCTCGCTGCAAATGAGTTCCTGAAGTGCTTTCCAAGCAGGAGGCAGCATGGCTCCAATAGTTTAGAAAGTCTTGCTTAGGACTACCCTCTGGCAACAGGGTGGGTGCCAAGGGCATGTGGGTTGGAGGGTGCTCAGAAGTCGCAGGGGAGGCTTTGGGCACCCGGTGCTCTCTGATGGAAAACACTGCAGGCCCGAGCATCCATGAATTCCTGCAAGGCTTTGGAGTGGGAAAGCTGTGCTTAGCAGAAGGCTCCCTGCCAAGTGCTGCAGGCCTTTGTGGATGCTGAAGCAGCAGCTGCCTTGCAGGCTGCTGGTCCAGGGGCGTGTGTGCCCAGGTCCAGGGTGCTGTAGGAGGAGCTCCTAGCAAGGGGCGAGCAAGCACCTTGTTTCCTTGGCATAGACTGGCCTGTGCACCCTGAGGCCTGCCAGAAGTGCAGACAGCGCAGGCAGCAAGGGCTTGTGGCAGGCAGATAAGGGGCAGCAGGCGTCTCACTTGAAAGTGGGCTCATGACTCTCTTGTTCTCCGGCCCCTGTGGCCGTGTGCAAGCACAGCCTCTGGACCTGCAGCTTCTGAGCAGTGCAAGAGACACACAGGAAACACCCAGGTGCCTTCTCTAGTGAACGGTGTTCCATCAAGGTCCTGCTTGCTGGCAGGGGCCTAGGCCAGCACAGGTCCTAGGGAGGCCAGGCTGAGGCTGGGATGGGTCCCGACCTAGCAGTGCTCAGGGCAAGCCTGGGACTGGAGGCCAGGCTGCAGGCTCATTCCAGCTTGGGCCTGGTGCAGAAAGCCTTCAGCTAGGACTTCCATGGGGTATAGTCAGCACAGTGGTTTTTGCCTGAAATCCATGTTCCTCACTCGGAGCCCCCTGCCTTTCAGCACACACTCCCTAGAAGTGTGTTCCTGAGGCAGTTGGACAGTTGGGGAAGTGGAGGCTCTCCCAGCATGGGAGGTCTGCCTAGAACCTTGCTCTGGCTGCAAAGAGGATTCCCTGCACCTCTGGCGCTGGGGTGAGATTTTCTGCACACAGGAGACACTTGGCACACACAGTGTTTCCCCATGGAAAGCACTGTGAGGAAGAATCTCTGCCAGGGATGCATGGCACTCTCCCATCGAAGCCCTCCATGCAGCAAGCTGTCATGGACTCGAGTGCAGGCCTTGGTGGCTGGAGAGACTGCAGCTCCTCTGGAGGCTCCGGGGCAATTGGCACACCCCTCCAAGGAAATGAGGCTTGTGGGATGAGCACTTTGCAAAGAATTGCAAGCAGCCTGCTCCTTTTGATGAGACACATGTGTGGGGAGAGAGACTTGACAGCAGAGAAGAAGCAAGAGGGCAATGAGGGATTGGATTTGCATGCAGCTTGGAGGCTCCATATCTCCTGCTTCGCAAGCAGGGAGTGCCAGGTCTGCCCATCATGCTCCGTTACCAGCTGGGCACCCAGTTTCAGGATCTGCCCTTTCCCAGCCATGAAACCACACCCAGGCTGCACCCTGAGCCCTGCCAAGGGGGACCCTTGCCCGCCAGGTGGGCTGAATTGCATGACTGTGTCAGGGGAGAGAAGGCCCTAGGAGGCCTTCAGGGAACTGCCTCAACATAGCCCCGCTCAGGAAAGGCACTCCTCTTTCTGTGACCGGATGCACAATGGAGTATCTGCTTGAGGCAAAGAAGCTCAGCTAGGCGATCCCTGGCTGAAGGCAAAGCAGAGAGTTTTTCGGTGGAGCGCTGGCACCATCTGCCAGCCGACAAGCATGGAAGGAGAATCCTCGCTCCAAATGAGTTCCTGAGGAGCTTTCCAAGCAGCAGGCAGGCTGCCTCCAGAAGCTTAGAGAGTCCTGCTTCGGACTATCCTCCGGCAACAGAGTGGGTGCCAAGGGCATGTGGGTTGGAGGGTGCTCGGAAGCTGCAGGGGAGGTTTTCAGCATCCAGTGCTCTCCGATGGAACACACTGCAGGCGCGAGCATCCATGAACTCCTGCAAGGCTTTGGAGTGGGAAAGCTGTGCTTAGCAGAGGGCTCCCTGCCAAATGCTGCAGGCCTATGTGGATGGCGAAGCTGCAGCTGTCTTGCAGTCTGCTTGTCCAGAGGTGCGTGTGCCCTGGTCCAGAGTGCTGTAGGAGGAGCTCCTAGCAAAGGGAGAGCAAGCACCTTGTTTCCTTGGCATAGAATGGCCTGTGCACACAGAGGCCTGTCAGCAGTGAAGACAACGCAGGCAGCAAGAGGGGTGGCAGGCAGCTAAGTGGCGGCAGGCGTCCTGCTTGAAAGTGGGGTCATGACTGTTTTGTCCTCAGGCCCCAGTGTCCACGTGCACACACTGCCTCTGGACCTGCAGCTTCCGAGCAGTGCAAGAGAAACACAAGCAACACCCTGGGGCCTTCTCGAATGAACGGTGCTCCATCGAGGTCCTGCTGGCTGGCAGTGGCCTAGGCCAGCAAAGGCCCTAGGGAGGCCAGGCTGAGGCTGGGATGGTTCCTGACCTAGCAGTGCCCAGGGCAAGCCTGGGACTGGAGGCCAGGCTGCAGGCTCATTCCAGCTTGGGCCTGGTGCAGAGAGCCTTCAGCTAAGACTTCCATGGGGAATGGTATGCGTAGTGATTTTTGCCTGCAATCCTCGTTCCTAACTCTCGCCAAACAGCCTGTTAGCCCACACTTGCTAGACGTGTGTTCCTGAGGCAGTTGGACAATAGGGCAAGTGGAGGCTCACCCAGCATGGGACGCCTGCCTTGAACATTGCCCTGAGTGCAAAGAGGATTCCCTGCACCTCTGGCACTGGGGAGAGCATTTCTGCACACAGGAGACACTTGGCAAACACAGTTTCTCCCCTCGGAAAGTACTGTGAGAAAGAGTCGCCATCCCGGATGCATGGCACTCTCCCTTCGAAGCCCTCCATGCAGCAGGCTTTCATGGACTCGGCTGCAGGCTTTGGTAGCTGGAGACACTGCAGCTCCTCTGGAGGCTCAGGGGCAATTGGCACACCCCTCCAAGGAAATGAGGCTAGTGTGATGAGCTCTTTCCAAAGAATGGCAAGCAGCCTGCTCCTTTCAATGAGACACACGTGTGGGGAGAGATGCTTGGCAGCAGAGAAGAAGCAAGAGGGCAGCCAGGGAGGGATTTGCACACAGCTTGAAGTCCCCAGACCTCCTGATTCGAAACCAGGGAATGCCAGCTCTGCCTGTCAGGCCCCATTCCCTAGTGGGCACCCAGATTCAGGATCTGCCCTTTCCCAGCTATGAAACCACACCCAGGCTGCACCCTGAGCCCTGCCAAGTTGGAACTTTGCTCGCCAGGTGGGCTGAATGGCATGACTGTGTCAGGGGAAAGAAGGACCTAGGAGGCCTTCCGGGAGCTGCCACGACATAGCAGTGCTCAGGAAAAGGCAGTCTCCTTTCTGTAGGCCGGATGCACACTGGAGTTTCCACTTGAGGCAAGGAAGCTCAGCTAGGTGATCCCTGGCTGAAGGCAAAGCAGAGAGGTTTTCAGTGGAGCGCTGGCCCCATCTGCTGGCCGACAAGCATGGGAGGAGAAACCTCGCTGCAAATGAGTTCCTGAAGTGCTTTCCAAGCAGGAGGCAGCATGGCTCCAATAGTTTAGAAAGTCTTGCTTAGGACTACCCTCTGGCAACAGGGTGGGTGCCAAGGGCATGTGGGTTGGAGGGTGCTCAGAAGTCGCAGGGGAGGCTTTGGGCACCCGGTGCTCTCTGATGGAAAACACTGCAGGCCCGAGCATCCATGAATTCCTGCAAGGCTTTGGAGTGGGAAAGCTGTGCTTAGCAGAAGGCTCCCTGCCAAGTGCTGCAGGCCTTTGTGGATGCTGAAGCAGCAGCTGCCTTGCAGGCTGCTGGTCCAGGGGCGTGTGTGCCCAGGTCCAGGGTGCTGTAGGAGGAGCTCCTAGCAAGGGGCGAGCAAGCACCTTGTTTCCTTGGCATAGACTGGCCTGTGCACCCTGAGGCCTGCCAGAAGTGCAGACAGCGCAGGCAGCAAGGGCTTGTGGCAGGCAGATAAGGGGCAGCAGGCGTCTCACTTGAAAGTGGGCTCATGACTCTCTTGTTCTCCGGCCCCTGTGGCCGTGTGCAAGCACAGCCTCTGGACCTGCAGCTTCTGAGCAGTGCAAGAGACACACAGGAAACACCCAGGTGCCTTCTCTAGTGAACGGTGTTCCATCAAGGTCCTGCTTGCTGGCAGGGGCCTAGGCCAGCACAGGTCCTAGGGAGGCCAGGCTGAGGCTGGGATGGGTCCCGACCTAGCAGTGCTCAGGGCAAGCCTGGGACTGGAGGCCAGGCTGCAGGCTCATTCCAGCTTGGGCCTGGTGCAGAAAGCCTTCAGCTAGGACTTCCATGGGGTATAGTCAGCACAGTGGTTTTTGCCTGAAATCCATGTTCCTCACTCGGAGCCCCCTGCCTTTCAGCACACACTCCCTAGAAGTGTGTTCCTGAGGCAGTTGGACAGTTGGGGAAGTGGAGGCTCTCCCAGCATGGGAGGTCTGCCTAGAACCTTGCTCTGGCTGCAAAGAGGATTCCCTGCACCTCTGGCGCTGGGGTGAGATTTTCTGCACACAGGAGACACTTGGCACACACAGTGTTTCCCCATGGAAAGCACTGTGAGGAAGAATCTCTGCCAGGGATGCATGGCACTCTCCCATCGAAGCCCTCCATGCAGCAAGCTGTCATGGACTCGAGTGCAGGCCTTGGTGGCTGGAGAGACTGCAGCTCCTCTGGAGGCTCCGGGGCAATTGGCACACCCCTCCAAGGAAATGAGGCTTGTGGGATGAGCACTTTGCAAAGAATTGCAAGCAGCCTGCTCCTTTTGATGAGACACATGTGTGGGGAGAGAGACTTGACAGCAGAGAAGAAGCAAGAGGGCAATGAGGGATTGGATTTGCATGCAGCTTGGAGGCTCCATATCTCCTGCTTCGCAAGCAGGGAGTGCCAGGTCTGCCCATCATGCTCCGTTACCAGCTGGGCACCCAGTTTCAGGATCTGCCCTTTCCCAGCCATGAAACCACACCCAGGCTGCACCCTGAGCCCTGCCAAGGGGGACCCTTGCCCGCCAGGTGGGCTGAATTGCATGACTGTGTCAGGGGAGAGAAGGCCCTAGGAGGCCTTCAGGGAACTGCCTCAACATAGCCCCGCTCAGGAAAGGCACTCCTCTTTCTGTGACCGGATGCACAATGGAGTATCTGCTTGAGGCAAAGAAGCTCAGCTAGGCGATCCCTGGCTGAAGGCAAAGCAGAGAGTTTTTCGGTGGAGCGCTGGCACCATCTGCCGGCCGACAAGCATGGAGGAGAATCCTCACTCCAAATGAGGTCCTGAGGAGCTTTCCAAGCAGCAGGCAGGCTGCCTCCAGAAGCTTAGAGAGTCCTGCTTCGGACTATCCTCCGGCAACAGAGTGGGTGCCAAGGGCATGTGGGTTGGAGGGTGCTCGGAAGCTGCAGGGGAGGTTTTCAGCATCCAGTGCTCTCCGATGGAACACACTGCAGGCGCGAGCATCCATGAACTCCTGCAAGGCTTTGGAGTGGGAAAGCTGTGCTTAGCAGAGGGCTCCCTGCCAAATGCTGCAGGCCTATGTGGATGGTGAAGCTGCAGCTGTCTTGCAGTCTGCTTGTCCAGAGGTGCGTGTGCCCTGGTCCAGAGTGCTGTAGGAGGAGCTCCTAGCAAAGGGAGAGCAATCACCTTGTTTCCTTGGCATAGACTGGCCTGTGCACACAGAGGCCTGTCAGCAGTGAAGACAACGCAGGCAGCAAGAGGGGTGGCAGGCAGCTAAGTGGCGGCAGGCGTCCTGCTTGAAAGTGGGGTCATGACTGTTTTGTCCTCAGGCCCCAGTGTCCACGTGCACACACTGCCTCTGGACCTGCAGCTTCCGAGCAGTGCAAGAGAAACACAAGCAACACCCTGGGGCCTTCTCAAATGAACGGTGCTCCATCGAGGTCCTGCTGGCTGGCAGTGGCCTAGGCCAGCAAAGGCCCTAGGGAGGCCAGGCTGAGGCTGGGATGGTTCCTGACCTAGCAGTGCCCAGGGCAAGCCTGGGACTGGAGGCCAGGCTGCAGGCTCATTCCAGCTTGGGCCTGGTGCAGAGAGCCTTCAGCTAAGGCTTCCATGGGGAATGGTATGCGTAGTGATTTTTGCCTGCAATCCTCGTTCCTAACTCTCGCCAAACAGCCTGTTAGCCCACACTTGCTAGACGTGTGTTCCTGAGGCAGTTGGACAATAGGGCAAGTGGAGGCTCACCCAGCATGGGACGCCTGCCTTGAACATTGCTCTGGGTGCAAAGAGGATTCCCTGCACCTCTGGCACTGGGGAGAGCATTTCTGCACACAGGAGACACTTGGCAAACACAGTTTCTCCCCTCGGAAAGTACTGTGAGAAAGAGTCGCCATCCCGGATGCATGGCACTCTCCCTTCGAAGCCCTCCATGCAGCAGGCTTTCATGGACTCGGCTGCAGGCTTTGGTAGCTGGAGACACTGCAGCTCCTCTGGAGGCTCAGGGGCAATTGGCACACCCCTCCAAGGAAATGAGGCTAGTGTGATGAGCTCTTTCCAAAGAATGGCAAGCAGCCTGCTCCTGTCAATGAGACACACGTGTGGGGAGAGATGCTTGGCAGCAGAGAAGAAGCAAGAGGGCAGCCAGGGAGGGATTTGCACACAGCTTGAAGTCCCCAGACCTCCTGATTCGAAACCAGGGAATGCCAGCTCTGCCTGTCAGGCCCCATTCCCTAGTGGGCACCCAGATTCAGGATCTGCCCTTTCCCAGCTATGAAACCACACCCAGGCTGCACCCTGAGCCCTGCCAAGTTGGAACTTTGCTCGCCACGTGGGCTGAATGGCATGACTGTGTCAGGGGAAAGAAGGACCTAGGAGGCCTTCCGGGAACTGCCACGACATAGCAGTGCTCAGGAAAAGGCAGTCTCCTTTCTGTAGGCCGGATGCACGCTGGAGTTTCCGCTTGAGGCAAGGAAGCTCAGCTAGGTGATCCCTGGCTGAAGGCAAAGCAGAGAGTTTTTCAGTGGAGCGCTGGCCCCATCTGCTGGCCGACAAGCATAGGAGGAGAAACCTCGCTGCAAATGAGTTCCTGAAGTGCTTTCCAAGCAGGAGGCAGCATGGCTCCAATAGTTTAGAAAGTCTTGCTTAGGACTACCCTCTGGCAACAGGGTGGGTGCCAAGGGCATGTGGGTTGGAGGGTGCTCAGAAGTCGCAGGGGAGGCTTTGGGCACCCGGTGCTCTCTGATGGAAAACACTGCAGGCCCGAGCATCCATGAATTCCTGCAAGGCTTTGGAGTGGGAAAGCTGTGCTTAGCAGAAGGCTCCCTGCCAAGTGCTGCAGGCCTTTGTGGATGCTGAAGCAGCAGCTGCCTTGCAGGCTGCTGGTCCAGGGGCGTGTGTGCCCAGGTCCAGGGTGCTGTAGGAGGAGCTCCTAGCAAGGGGCGAGCAAGCACCTTGTTTCCTTGGCATAGACTGGCCTGTGCACCCTGAGGCCTGCCAGACGTGCAGACAGCGCAGGCAGCAAGGGCTTGTGGCAGGCAGATAAGGGGCAGCAGGCGTCTCACTTGAAAGTGGGCTCATGACTCTCTTGTTCTCCGGCCCCTGTGGCCGTGTGCAAGCACAGCCTCTGGACCTGCAGCTTCTGAGCAGTGCAAGAGACACACAGGAAACACCCAGGTGCCTTCTCTAGTGAACGGTGTTCCATCAAGGTCCTGCTTGCTGGCAGGGGCCTAGGCCAGCACAGGTCCTAGGGAGGCCAGGCTGAGGCTGGGATGGGTCCCGACCTAGCAGTGCTCAGGGCAAGCCTGGGACTGGAGGC
This sequence comes from Hippopotamus amphibius kiboko, assembly GCF_030028045.1. NCBI lineage: Eukaryota > Metazoa > Chordata > Mammalia > Artiodactyla > Hippopotamidae > Hippopotamus > Hippopotamus amphibius. Next base: position 125,676,288 of record NC_080187.1, on the reverse strand, counting down.
CAGGCTGCAGGCTCATTCCAGCTTGGGCCTGGAGCAGAAAGCCTTCAGCTAGGACTTCCATGGGGTATAGTCAGCACAGTGGTTTTTGCCTGAAATCCATGTTCCTCACTCGGAGCCCCCTGCCTTTCAGCACACACTCCCTAGAAGTGTGTTCCTGAGGCAGTTGGACAGTTGGGGAAGTGGAGGCTCTCCCAGCATGGGAGGTCTGCCTAGAACCTTGCTCTGGCTGCAAAGAGGATTCCCTGCACCTCTGGCGCTGGGGTGAGATTTTCTGCACACAGGAGACACTTGGCACACACAGTGTTTCCCCATGGAAAGCACTGTGAGGAAGAATCTCTGCCAGGGATGCATGGCACTCTCCCAGCGAAGCCCTCCATGCAGCAAGCTCTCATGGACTCGAGTGCAGGCCTTGGTGGCTGGAGAGACTGCAGCTCCTCTGGAGGCTCCGGGGCAATTGGCACACCCCTCCAAGGAAATGAGGCTTGTGGGATGAGCACTTTGCAAAGAATTGCAAGCAGCCTGCTCCTTTTGATGAGACACATGTGTGGGGAGAGAGACTTGACAGCAGAGAAGAAGCAAGAGGGCAATGAGGGATTGGATTTGCATGCAGCTTGGAGGCTCCATATCTCCTGCTTCGCAAGCAGGGAGTGCCAGGTCTGCCCATCATGCTCCATTACCAGCTGGGCACCCAGTTTCAGGATCTGCCCTTTCCCAGCCATGAAACCACACCCAGGCTGCACCCTGAGCCCTGCCAAGGGGGACCCTTGCTCGCCAGGTGGGCTGAATTGCATGACTGTGTCAGGGGAGAGAAGGCCCTAGGAGGCCTTCAGGGAACTGCCTCAACATAGCCCCGCTCAGGAAAGGCACTCCTCTTTCTGTGACCGGATGCACAATGGAGTATCTGCTTGAGGCAAAGAAGCTCAGCTAGGCGATCCCTGGCTGAAGGCAAAGCAGAGAGTTTTTCGGTGGAGCGCTGGCACCATCTGCCGGCCGACAAGCATGGAAGGAGAATCCTCACTCCAAATGAGGTCCTGAGGAGCTTTCCAAGCAGCAGGCAGGCTGCCTCCAGAAGCTTAGAGAGTCCTGCTTCGGACTATCCTCCGGCAACAGAGTGGGTGCCAAGGGCATGTGGGTTGGAGGGTGCTCGGAAGCTGCAGGGGAGGTTTTCAGCATCCAGTGCTCTCCGATGGAACACACTGCAGGCGCGAGCATCCATGAACTCCTGCAAGGCTTTGGAGTGGGAAAGCTGTGCTTAGCAGAGGGCTCCCTGCCAAATGCTGCAGGCCTATGTGGATGGCGAAGCTGCAGCTGTCTTGCAGTCTGCTTGTCCAGAGGTGCATGTGCCCTGGTCCAGAGTGCTGTAGGAAGAGCTCCTAGCAACGGGAGAGCAAGCACCTTGTTTCATTGGCATAGAATGGCCTGTGCACACAGAGGCCTGTCAGCAGTGAAGACAATGCAGGCAGCAAGAGGGGTGGCAGGCAGCTAAGTGGCGGCAGGCGTCCTGCTTGAAAGTGGAGTCATGACTGTTTTGTCCTCAGGCCCCAGTGTCCACGTGCACACACTGCCTCTGGACCTGCAGCTTCCAAGCAGTGCAAGAGAAACACAAGCAACACCCTGGGGCCTTCTCAAATGAACGGTGCTCCATCGAGGTCCTGCTGGCTGGCAGTGGCCTAGGCCAGCAAAGGCCCTAGGGAGGCCAGGCTGAGGCTGGGATGGTTCCTGACCTAGCAGTGCCCAGGGCAAGCCTGGGACTGGAGGCCAGGCTGCAGGCTCATTCCAGCTTGGGCCTGGTGCAGAGAGCCTTCAGCTAAGGCTTCCATGGGGAATGGTATGCGTAGTGATTTTTGCCTGCAATCCTCGTTCCTAACTCTCGCCAAACAGCCTGTTAGCCCACACTTGCTAGACGTGTGTTCCTGAGGCAGTTGGACAATAGGGCAAGTGGAGGCTCACCCAGCATGGGACGCCTGCCTTGAACATTGCTCTGGGTGCAAAGAGGATTCCCTGCACCTCTGGCACTGGGGAGAGCATTTCTGCACACAGGAGACACTTGGCAAACACAGTTTTTCCCCTCGGAAAGTACTGTGAGAAAGAGTCGCCATCCCGGATGCATGGCACTCTCCCTTCGAAGCCCTCCATGCAGCAGGCTTTCATGGACTCGGCTGCAGGCTTTGGTAGCTGGAGACACTGCAGCTCCTCTGGAGGCTCAGGGGCAATTGGCACACCCCTCCAAGGAAATGAGGCTAGTGTGATGAGCTCTTTCCAAAGAATGGCAAGCAGCCTGCTCCTTTCAATGAGACACACGTGTGGGGAGAGATGCTTGGCAGCAGAGAAGAAGCAAGAGGGCAGCCAGGGAGGGATTTGCACACAGCTTGAAGTCCCCAGACCTCCTGATTCGAAACCAGGGAATGCCAGCTCTGCCTGTCAGGCCCCATTCCCTAGTGGGCACCCAGATTCAGGATCTGCCCTTTCCCAGCTATGAAACCACACCCAGGCTGCACCCTGAGCCCTGCCAAGTTGGAACTTTGCTCGCCAGGTGGGCTGAATGGCATGACTGTGTCAGGGGAAAGAAGGACCTAGGAGGCCTTCCGGGAACTGCCACGACATAGCAGTGCTCAGGAAAAGGCAGTCTCCTTTCTGTAGGCCGGATGCACGCTGGAGTTTCCGCTTGAGGCAAGGAAGCTCAGCTAGGTGATCCCTGGCTGAAGGCAAAGCAGAGAGTTTTTCAGTGGAGCGCTGGCCCCATCTGCTGGCCGACAAGCATAGGAGGAGAAACCTCGCTGCAAATGAGTTCCTGAAGTGCTTTCCAAGCAGGAGGCAGCATGGCTCCAATAGTTTAGAAAGTCTTGCTTAGGACTACCCTCTGGCAACAGGGTGGGTGCCAAGGGCATGTGGGTTGGAGGGTGCTCAGAAGTCACAGGGGAGGCTTTGGGCACCCGGTGCTCTCTGATGGAAAACACTGCAGGCCCGAGCATCCATGAATTCCTGCAAGGCTTTGGAGTGGGAAAGCTGTGCTTAGCAGAAGGCTCCCTGCCAAGTGCTGCAGGCCTTTGTGGATGCTGAAGCAGCAGCTGCCTTGCAGGCTGCTGGTCCAGGGGCGTGTGTGCCCAGGTCCAGAGTGCTGTAGGAGGAGCTCCTAGCAAGGGGCGAGCAAACACCTTGTTTCCTTGGCATACACTGGCCTGTGCACCCTGAGGCCTGCCAGACGTGCAGACAGCGCAGGCAGCAAGGGCTTGTGGCAGGCAGATAAGGGGCAGCAGGCGTCTCACTTGAAAGTGGGCTCATGACTCTCTTGTTCTCCGGCCCCTGTGGCCGTGTGCAAGCACAGCCTCTGGACCTGCAGCTTCTGAGCAGTGCAAGAGACACACAGGAAACACCCAGGTGCCTTCTCTAGTGAACGGTGTTCCATCAAGGTCCTGCTTGCTGGCAGGGGCCTAGGCCAGCACAGGTCCTAGGGAGGCCAGGCTGAGGCTGGGATGGGTCCCGACCTAGCAGTGCTCAGGGCAAGCCTGGGACTGGAGGCCAGGCTGCAGGCTCATTCCAGCTTGGGCCTGGAGCAGAAAGCCTTCAGCTAGGACTTCCATGGGGTATAGTCAGCACAGTGGTTTTTGCCTGAAATCCATGTTCCTCACTCGGAGCCCCCTGCCTTTCAGCACACACTCCCTAGAAGTGTGTTCCTGAGGCAGTTGGACAGTTGGGGAAGTGGAGGCTCTCCCAGCATGGGAGGACTGCCTAGAACCTTGCTCTGGCTGCAAAGAGGATTCCCTGCACCTCTGGCGCTGGGGTGAGATTTTCTGCACACAGGAGACACTTGGCACACACAGTGTTTCCCCATGGAAAGCACTGTGAGGAAGAATCTCTGCCAGGGATGCATGGCACTCTCCCATCGAAGCCCTCCATGCAGCAAGCTGTCATGTACTCGAGTGCAGGCCTTGGTGGCTGGAGAGACTGCAGCTCCTCTGGAGGCTCCGGGGCAATTGGCACACCCCTCCAAGGAAATGAGTCTTGTGGGATGAGCACTTTGCAAAGAATTGCAAGCAGCCTGCTCCTTTTGATGAGACACATGTGTGGGGAGAGAGACTTGACAGCAGAGAAGAAGCAAGAGGACAATGAGGGATTGGATTTGCATGTAGCTTGCAGGCTCCATATCTCCTGCTTCGCAAGCAGGGAGTGCCAGGTCTGCCCATCATGCTCCATTACCAGCTGGGCACCCAGTTTCAGGATCTGCCCTTTCCCAGCCATGAAACCACACCCAGGCTGCACCCTGAGCCCTGCCAAGGGGGACCCTTGCTCGCCAGGTGGGCTGAATTGCATGACTGTGTCAGGGGAGAGAAGGCCCTAGGAGGCCTTCAGGGAACTGCCTCAACATAGCCCCGCTCAGGAAAGGCACTCCTCTTTCTGTGACCGGATGCACAATGGAGTATCTGCTTGAGGCAAAGAAGCTCAGCTAGGCGATCCCTGGCTGAAGGCAAAGCAGAGAGTTTTTCGGTGGAGCGCTGGCACCATCTGCCGGCCGACAATCATGGAAGGAGAATCCTCACTCCAAATGAGGTCCTGAGGAGCTTTCCAAGCAGCAGGCAGGCTGCCTCCAGAAGCTTAGAGAGTCCTGCTTCGGACTATCCTCCGGCAACAGAGTGGGTGCCAAGGGCATGTGGGTTGGAGGGTGCTCGGAAGCTGCAGGGGAGGTTTTCAGCATCCAGTGCTCTCCGATGGAACACACTGCAGGCGCGAGCATCCATGAACTCCTGCAAGGCTTTGGAGTGGGAAAGCTGTGCTTAGCAGAGGGCTCCCTGCCAAATGCTGCAGGCCTATGTGGATGGCGAAGCTGCAGCTGTCTTGCAGTCTGCTTGTCCAGAGGTGCATGTGCCCTGGTCCAGAGTGCTGTAGGAAGAGCTCCTAGCAACGGGAGAGCAAGCACCTTGTTTCATTGGCATAGAATGGCCTGTGCACACAGAGGCCTGTCAGCAGTGAAGACAACGCAGGCAGCAAGAGGGGTGGCAGGCAGCTAAGTGGCGGCAGGCGTCCTGCTTGAAAGTGGAGTCATGACTCTTTTGTCCTCAGGCCCCAGTGTCCACGTGCACACACTGCCTCTGGACCTGCAGCTTCCGAGCAGTGCAAGAGAAACACAAGCAACACCCTGGGGCCTTCTCAAATGAACGGTGCTCCATCGAGGTCCTGCTGGCTGGCAGTGGCCTAGGCCAGCAGAGGCCCTAGGGAGGCCAGGCTGAGGCTGGGATGGTTCCTGACCTAGCAGTGCCCAGGGCAAGCCTGGGACTGGAGGCCAGGCTGCAGGCTCATTCCAGCTTGGGCCTGGTGCAGAGAGCCTTCAGCTAAGGCTTCCATGGGGAATGGTATGCGTAGTGATTTTTGCCTGCAATCCTCGTTCCTAACTCTCGCCAAACAGCCTGTTAGCCCACACTTGCTAGAAGTGTGTTCCTGAGGCAGTTGGACAATAGGGCAAGTGGAGGCTCACCCAGCATGGGACGCCTGCCTTGAACATTGCTCTGGGTGCAAAGAGGATTCCCTGCACCTCTGGCACTGGGGAGAGCATTTCTGCACACAGGAGACACTTGGCAAACACAGTTTTTCCCCTCGGAAAGTACTGTGAGAAAGAGTCGCCATCCCGGATGCATGGCACTCTCCCTTCGAAGCCCTCCATGCAGCAGGCTTTCATGGACTCGGCTGCAGGCTTTGGTAGCTGGAGACACTGCAGCTCCTCTGGAGGCTCAGGGGCAATTGGCACACCCCTCCAAGGAAATGAGGCTAGTGTGATGAGCTCTTTCCAAAGAATGGCAAGCAGCCTGCTCCTTTCAATGAGACACACGTGTGGGGAGAGATGCTTGGCAGCAGAGAAGAAGCAAGAGGGCAGCCAGGGAGGGATTTGCACACAGCTTGAAGTCCCCAGACCTCCTGATTCGAAACCAGGGAATGCCAGCTCTGCCTGTCAGGCCCCATTCCCTAGTGGGCACCCAGATTCAGGATCTGCCCTTTCCCAGCTATGAAACCACACCCAGGCTGCACCTTGGGCCCTGCCAAGTTGGAACTTTGCTCGCCACGTGGGCTGAATGGCAAGACTGTGTCAGGGGAAAGAAGGACCTAGGAGGCCTTCCGGGAACTGCCACGACATAGCAGTGCTCAGGATAAGGCAGTCTCCTTTCTGTAGGCCGGATGCACACTGGAGTTTCCGCTTGAGGCAAGGAAGCTCAGCTAGGTGATCCCTGGCTGAAGGCAAAGCAGAGAGTTTTTCAGTGGAGCGCTGGCCCCATCTGCTGGCCGAGAAGCATGGGAGGAGAAACCTCACTGCAAATGAGTTCCTGAAGTGCTTTCCAAGCAGGAGGCAGCATGGCTGCAATAGTTTAGAAAGTCCTGCTTAGGACTACCCTCTGGCAAGAGGGTGGGTGCCAAAGGCATGTGGGTTGGAGGGTGCTCAGAAGTCGCAGGGGAGGCTTTGGGCACCCGGTGCTCTCTGATGGAAAACACTGCAGGCCCGAGCATCCATGAATTCCTGCAAGGCTTTGGAGTGGGAAAACTGTGCTTAGCAGAAGGCTCCCTGCCAAGTGCTGCAGGCCTTTGTGGATGCTGAAGCAGCAGCTGCCTTGCAGGCTGCTGGTCCAGGGGCGTGTGTGCCCAGGTCCAGAGTGCTGTAGGAGGAGCTCCTAGCAAGGGGCGAGCAAGCACCTTGTTTCCTTGGCATAGACTGGCCTGTGCACCCTGAGGCCTGCCAGACGTGCAGACAGCGCAGGCAGCAAGGGCTTGTGGCAGACAGATAAGGGGCAGCAGGCGTCTCACTTGAAAGTGGGCTCATGACTCTCTTGTTCTCCGGCCCCTGTGGCCGTGTGCAAGCACAGCCTCTGGACCTGCAGCTTCTGAGCAGTGCAAGAGACACACAGGAAACACCCAGGTGCCTTCTCTAGTGAATGGTGTTCCATCAAGGTCCTGCTTGCTGGCAGGGGCCTAGGCCAGCACAGGTCCTAGGGAGGCCAGGCTGAGGCTGGGATGGGTCCCGACCTAGCAGTGCTCAGGGCAAGCCTGGGACTGGAGGCCAGGCTGCAGGCTCATTCCAGCTTGGGCCTGGTGCAGAAAGCCTTCAGCTAGGACTTCCATGGGGTATAGTCAGCACAGTGGTTTTTGCCTGAAATCCATGTTCCTCACTCGGAGCCCCCTGCCTTTCAGCACACACTCGCTAGAAATGTGTTCCTGAGGCAGTTGGACAGCTGGGGAGGTGGAGGCTCTCCCAGCATGGGAGGTCTGCCTAGAACCTTGCTCTGGCTGCAAAGAGGATTCCCTGCACCTCTGGCGCTGGGGTGAGATTTTCTGCACACAGGAGACACTTGGCACACACAGTGTTTCCCCATGGAAAGCACTGTGAGGACGAATCTCTGCCAGGGATGCATGGCACTCTCCCATCGAAGCCCTCCATGTAGCAAGCTGTCATGGACTCGAGTGCAGGCCTTGATGGCTGGAGAGACTACAGCTCCTCTGGAGGCTCCGGGGCAATTGGCACACCCCTCCAAGGAAATGAGGCTTGTGGGATGAGCACTTTGCAAAGAATTGCAAGCAGCCTGCTCCTTTTGATGAGACACATGTGTGGGGAGAGAGACTTGACAGCAGAGAAGAAGCAAGAGGGCAATGAGGGATTGGATTTGCATGCAGCTTGGAGGCTCCATATCTCCTGCTTCGCAAGCAGGGAGTGCCAGGTCTGCCCATCATGCTCCATTACCAGCTGGGCACCCAGTTTCAGGATCTGCCCTTTCCCAGCCATGAAACCACACCCAGGCTGCACCCTGAGCCCTGCCAAGGGGGACTCTTTTCCGCCAGGTGGGCTGAATTGCATGACTGTGTCAGGGGAGAGAAGGCCCTAGGAGGCCTTCAGGGAACTGCCTCAACATAGCCCCGCTCAGGAAAGGCACTCCTCTTTCTGTGACCGGATGCACAATGGAGTATCTGCTTGAGGCAAAGAAGCTCAGCTAGGCGATCCCTGGCTGAAGGCAAAGCAGAGAGTTTTTCGGTGGAGCGCTGGCACCATCTGCCGGCCGACAAGCATGGAAGGAGAATCCTCACTCCAAATGAGTTCCTGAGGAGCTTTCCAAGCAGCAGGCAGGCTGCCTCCAGAAGCTTAGAGAGTCCTGCTTCGGACTATCCTCCGGCAACAGAGTGGGTGCCAAGGGCATGTGGGTTGGAGGGTGCTCGGAAGCTGCAGGGGAGGTTTTCAGCATCCAGTGCTCTCCGATGGAACACACTGCAGGCGCGAGCATCCATGAACTCCTGCAAGGCTTTGGAGTGGGAAAGCTGTGCTTAGCAGAGGGCTCCCTGCCAAATGCTGCAGGCCTATGTAGATGGCGAAGCTGCAGCTGTCTTGCAGTCTGCTTGTCCAGAGGTGCGTGTGCCCTGGTCCAGAGTGCTGTAGGAGGAGCTCCTAGCAACGGGAGAGCAAGCACCTTGTTTCCTTGGCATAGAATGGCCTGTGCACACAGAGGCCTGTCAGCAGTGAAGACAACGCAGGCAGCAAGAGGGGTGGCAGGCAGCTAAGTGGCGGCAGGCATCCTGCTTGAAAGTGGAGTCATGACTGTTTTGTCCTCAGGCCCCAGTGTCCACGTGCACACACTGCCTCTGGACCTGCAGCTTCCGAGCAGTGCAAGAGAAACACAAGCAACACCCTGGGGCCTTCTCGAATGAACGGTGCTCCATCGAGGTCCTGCTGGCTGGCAGTGGCCTAGGCCAGCAAAGGCCCTAGGGAGGCCAGGCTGAGGCTGGGATGGTTCCTGACCTAGCAGTGCCCAGGGCAAGCCTGGGACTGGAGGCCAGGCTGCAGGCTCATTCCAGCTTGGGCCTGGTGCAGAGAGCCTTCAGCTAAGGCTTCCATGGGGAATGGTATGCGTAGTGATTTTTGCTGCAATCCTCGTTCCTAACTCTCGCCAAACAGCCTGTTAGCCCACACTTGCTAGACGTGTGTTCCTGAGGCAGTTGGACAATAGGGCAAGTGGAGGCTCACCCAGCATGGGACGCCTGCCTTGAACATTGCTCTGGGTGCAAAGAGGATTCCCTGCACCTCTGGCACTGGGGAGAGCATTTCTGCACACAGGAGACACTTGGCAAACACAGTTTCTCCCCTCGGAAAGTACTGTGAGAAAGAGTCGCCATCCCGGATGCATGGCACTCTCCCTTCGAAGCCCTCCATGCAGCAGGCTTTCATGGACTCGGCTGCAGGCTTTGGTAGCTGGAGACACTGCAGCTCCTCTGGAGGCTCAGGGGCAATTGGCACACCCCTCCAAGGAAATGAGGCTAGTGTGATGAGCTCTTTCCAAAGAATGGCAAGCAGCCTGCTCCTGTCAATGAGACACACGTGTGGGGAGAGATGCTTGGCAGCAGAGAAGAAGCAAGAGGGCAGCCAGGGAGGGATTTGCACACAGCTTGAAGTCCCCAGACCTCCTGATTCGAAACCAGGGAATGCCAGCTCTGCCTGTCAGGCCCCATTCCCTAGTGGGCACCCAGATTCAGGATCTGCCCTTTCCCAGCTATGAAACCACACCCAGGCTGCACCCTGAGCCCTGCCAAGTTGGAACTTTGCTCGCCAGGTGGGCTGAATGGCATGACTGTGTCAGGGGAAAGAAGGACCTAGGAGGCCTTCCGGGAACTGCCACGACATAGCAGTGCTCAGGAAAAGGCAGTCTCCTTTCTGTAGGCCGGATGCACACTGGAGTTTCCGCTTGAGGCAAGGAAGCTCAGCTAGGTGATCCCTGGCTGAAGGCAAAGCAGAGAGTTTTTCAGTGGAGCGCTGGCCCCATCTGCTGGCCGACAAGCATGGGAGGAGAAACCTCGCTGCAAATGAGTTCCTGAAGTGCTTTCCAAGCAGGAGGCAGCATGGCTCCAATAGTTTAGAATGTCCTGCTTAGGACTACCCTCTGGCAAGAGGGTGGGTGCCAAAGGCATGTGGGTTGGAGGGTGCTCAGAAGTCGCAGGGGAGGCTTTGGGCACCCGGTGCTCTCTGATGGAAAACACTGCAGGCCCGAGCATCCATGAATTCCTGCAAGGCTTTGGAGTGGGAAAGCTGTGCTTAGCAGAAGGCTCCCTGCCAAGTGCTGCAGGCCTTTGTGGATGCTGAAGCAGCAGCTGCCTTGCAGGCTGCTGGTCCAGGGGCGTGTGTGCCCAGGTCCAGAGTGCTGTAGGAGGAGCTCCTAGCAAGGGGCGAGCAAGCACCTTGTTTCCTTGGCATAGACTGGCCTGTGCACCCTGAGGCCTGCCAGACGTGCAGACAGCGCAGGCAGCAAGGGCTTGTGGCAGGCAGATAAGGGGCAGCAGGCGTCTCACTTGAAAGTGGGCTCATGACTCTCTTGTTCTCCGGCCCCTGTGGCCGTGTGCAAGCACAGCCTCTGGACCTGCAGCTTCTGAGCAGTGCAAGAGACACACAGGAAACACCCAGGTGCCTTCTCTAGTGAACGGTGTTCCATCAAGGTCCTGCTTGCTGGCAGGGGCCTAGGCCAGCACAGGTCCTAGGGAGGCCAGGCTGAGGCTGGGATGGGTCCCGACCTAGCAGTGCTCAGGGCAAGCCTGGGACTGGAGGCCAGGCTGCAGGCTCATTCCAGCTTGGGCCTGGTGCAGAAAGCCTTCAGCTAGGACTTCCATGGGGTATAGTCAGCACAGTGGTTTTTGCCTGAAATCCATGTTCCTCACTCGGAGCCCCCTGCCTTTCAGCACACACTCCCTAGAAGTGTGTTCCTGAGGCAGTTGGACAGTTGGGGAAGTGGAGGCTCTCCCAGCATGGGAGGTCTGCCTAGAACCTTGCTCTGGCTGCAAAGAGGATTCCCTGCACCTCTGGCGCTGCGGTGAGATTTTCTGCACACAGGAGACACTTGGCACACACAGTGTTTCCCCATGGAAAGCACTGTGAGGAAGAATCTCTGCCAGGGATGCATGGCACTCTCCCATCGAAACCCTCCATGCAGCAAGCTGTCATGGACTCGAGTGCAGGCCTTGGTGGCTGGAGAGACTGCAGCTCCTCTGGAGGCTCCGGGGCAATTGGCACACCCCTCCAAGGAAATGAGGCTTGTGGGATGAGCACTTTGCAAAGAATTGCAAGCAGCCTGCTCCTTTTGATGAGACACATGTGTGGGGAGAGAGACTTGACAGCAGAGAAGAAGCAAGAGGGCAATGAGGGATTGGATTTGCATGCAGCTTGGAGGCTCCATATCTCCTGCTTCGCAAGCAGGGAGTGCCAGGTCTGCCCATCATGCTCCATTACCAGCTGGGCACCCAGTTTCAGGATCTGCCCTTTCCCAGCCATGAAACCACACCCAGGCTGCACCCTGAGCCCTGCCAAGGGGGACCCTTGCTCGCCAGGTGGGCTGAATTGCATGACTGTGTCAGGGGAGAGAAGGCCCTAGGAGGCCTTCAGGGAACTGCCTCAACATAGCCCCGCTCAGGAAAGGCACTCCTCTTTCTGTGACCGGGTGCACAATGGAGTATCTGCTTGAGGCAAAGAAGCTCAGCTAGGCGATCCCTGGCTGAAGGCAAAGCAGAGAGTTTTTCGGTGGAGCGCTGGCACCATCTGCCGGCCGACAAGCATGGAAGGAGAATCCTCACTCCAAATGAGGTCCTGAGGAGCTTTCCAAGCAGCAGGCAGGCTGCCTCCAGAAGCTTAGAGAGTCCTGCTTCGGACTATCCTCCGGCAACAGAGTGGGTGCCAAAGGCATGTGGGTTGGAGGGTGCTCGGAAGCTGCAGGGGAGGTTTTCAGCATCCAGTGCTCTCCGATGGAACACACTGCAGGCACGAGCATCCATGAACTCCTGCAAGGCTTTGGAGTGGGAAAGCTGTGCTTAGCAGAGGGCTCCCTGCCAAATGCTGCAGGCCTATGTGGATGGCGAAGCTGCAGCTGTCTTGCAGTCTGCTTGTCCAGAGGTGCGTGTGCCCTGGTCCAGAGTGCTGTAGGAGGAGCTCCTAGCAACGGGAGAGCAAGCACCTTGTTTCCTTGGCATAGAATGGCCTGTGCACACAGAGGCCTGTCAGCAGTGAAGGCAATGCAGGCAGCAAGAGGGGTGGCAGGCAGCTAAGTGGCGGCAGGCGTCCTGCTTGAAAGTGGGGTCATGACTGTTTTGTCCTCAGGCCCCAGTGTCCACGTGCACACACTGCCTCTGGACCTGCAGCTTCCGAGCAGTGCAAGAGAAACACAAGCAACACCCTGGGGCCTTCTCGAATGAACGGTGCTCCATCGAGGTCCTGCTGGCTGGCAGTGGCCTAGGCCAGCAAAGGCCCTAGGGAGGCCAGGCTGAGGCTGGGATGGTTCCTGACCTAGCAGTGCCCAGGGCAAGCCTGGGACTGGAGGCCAGGCTGCAGGCTCATTCCAGCTTGGGCCTGGTGCAGAGAGCCTTCAGCTAAGACTTCCATGGGGAATGGTATGCGTAGTGATTTTTGCCTGCAATCCTCGTTCCTAACTCTCGCCAAACAGCCTGTTAGCCCACACTTGCTAGACGTGTGTTCCTGAGGCAGTTGGACAATAGGGCAAGTGGAGGCTCACCCAGCATGGGACGCCTGCCTTGAACATTGCCCTGGGTGCAAAGAGGATTCCCTGCACCTCTGGCACTGGGGAGAGCATTTCTGCACACAGGAGACACTTGGCAAACACAGTTTCTCCCCTCGGAAAGTACTGTGAGAAAGAGTCGCCATCCCGGATGCATGGCACTCTCCCTTCGAAGCCCTCCATGCAGCAGGCTTTCATGGACTCGGCTGCAGGCTTTGGTAGCTGGAGACACTGCAGCTCCTCTGGAGGCTCAGGGGCAATTGGCACACCCCTCCAAGGAAATGAGGCTAGTGTGCTGAGCTCTTTCCAAAGAATGGCAAGCAGCCTGCTCCTTTCGATGAGACACACGTGTGGGGAGAGATGCTTGGCAGCAGAGAAGAAGCAATAGGGCAGCCAGGGAGGGATTTGCACACAGCTTGAAGTCCCCAGACCTCCTGATTCGAAACCAGGGAATGCCAGCTCTGCCTGTCAGGCCCCATTCCCTAGTGGGCACCCAGATTCAGGATCTGCCCTTTCCCAGCTATGAAACCACACCTAGGCTGCACCCTGAGCCCTGCCAAGTTGGAACTTTGCTCGCCAGGTGGGCTGAATGGCATGACTGTGTCAGGGGAAAGAAGGACCTAGGAGGCCTTCCGGGAACTGCCACGACATAGCAGTGCTCAGGAAAAGGCAGTCTCCTTTCTGTAGGCCGGATGCACACTGGAGTTTCCGCTTGAGGCAAGGAAGCTCAGCTAGGTGATCCCTGGCTGAAGGCAAAGCAGAGAGTTTTTCAGTGGAGTGCTGGCCCCATCTGCTGGCCGACAAGCATAGGAGGAGAAACCTCGCTGCAAATGAGTTCCTGAAGTGCTTTCCAAGCAGGAGGCAGCATGGCTGCAATAGTTTAGAAAGTCTTGCTTAGGACTACCCTCTGGCAACAGGGTGGGTGCCAAGGGCATGTGGGTTGGAGGGTGCTCAGAAGTCGCAGGGGAGGCTTTGGGCACCCGGTGCTCTCTGATGGAAAACACTGCAGGCCCGAGCATCCATGAATTCCTGCAAGGCTTTGGAGTGGGAAAGCTGTGCTTAGCAGAAGGCTCCCTGCCAAGTGCTGCAGGCCTTTGTGGATGCTGAAGCAGCAGCTGCCTTGCAGGCTGCTGGTCCAGGGGCGTGTGTGCCCAGGTCCAGGGTGCTGTAGGAGGAGCTCCTAGCAAGGGGCGAGCAAGCACCTTGTTTCCTTGGCATAGACTGCCCTGTGCACCATGAGGCCTGCCAGACATGCAGACAGCGCAGGCAGCAAGGGCTTGTGGCAGGCAGATAAGGGGCAGCAGGCGTCTCACTTGAAAGTGGGCTCATGACTCTCTTGTTCTCCGGCCCCTGTGGCCGTGTGCAAGCACAGCCTCTGGACCTGCAGCTTCTGAGCAGTGCAAGAGACACACAGGAAACACCCAGGTGCCTTCTCTAGTGAACGGTGTTCCATCAAGGTCCTGCTTGCTGGCAGGGGCCTAGGCCAGCACAGGTCCTAGGGAGGCCAGGCTGAGGCTGGGATGGGTCCCGACCTAGCAGTGCTCAGGGCAAGCCTGGGACTGGAGGCCAGGCTGCAGGCTCATTCCAGCTTGGGCCTGGTGCAGAAAGCCTTCAGCTAGGACTTCCATGGGGTATAGTCAGCACAGTGGTTTTTGCCTGAAATCCATGTTCCTCACTCGGAGCCCCCTGCCTTTCAGCACACACTCCCTAGAAGTGTGTTCCTGAGGCAGTTGGACAGTTGGGAAAGTGGAGGCTCTCCCAGCATGGGAGGTCTGCCTAGAACCTTGCTCTGGCTGCAAAGAGGATTCCCTGCACCTCTGGCACTGGGGTGAGATTTTCTGCACACAGGAGACACTTGGCACACACAGTGTTTCCCCATGGAAAGCACTGTGAGGAAGAATCTCTGCCAGGGATGCATGGCACTCTCCCATCGAAGCCCTCCATGCAGCAAGCTGTCATGGACTCGAGTGCAGGCCTTGGTGGCTGGAGAGACTGCAGCTCCTCTGGAGGCTCCGGGGCAATTGGCACACCCCTCCAAGGAAATGAGGCTTGTGGGATGAGCACTTTGCAAAGAATTGCAAGCAGCCTGCTCCTTTTGATGAGACACATGTGTGGGGAGAGAGACTTGACAGCAGAGAAGAAGCAAGAGGGCAATGAGGGATTGGATTTGCATGCAGCTTGGAGGCTCCATATCTCCTGCTTCGCAAGCAGGGAGTGCCAGGTCTGCCCATCATGCTCCATTACCAGCTGGGCACCCAGTTTCAGGATCTGCCCTTTCCCAGCCATGAAACCACACCCAGGCTGCACCCTGAGCCCTGCCAAAGGGGACCCTTGCTCGCCAGGTGGGCTGAATTGCATGACTGTGTCAGGGGAGAGAAGGCCCTAGGAGGCCTTCAGGGAACTGCCTCAACATAGCCCCGCTCAGGAAAGGCACTCCTCTTTCTGTGACCGGATGCACAATGGAGTATCTGCTTGAGGCAAAGAAGCTCAGCTAGGCGATCCCTGGCTGAAGGCAAAGCAGAGAGTTTTTCGGTGGAGCGCTGGCACCATCTGCCGGCCGACAAGCATGGAAGGAGAATCCTCACTCCAAATGAGGTCCTGAGGAGCTTTCCAAGCAGCAGGCAGGCTGCCTCCAGAAGCTTAGAGAGTCCTGCTTCGGACTATCCTCCGGCAACAGAGTGGGTGCCAAGGGCATGTGGGTTGGAGGGTGCTCGGAAGCTGCAGGGGAGGTTTTCAGCATCCAGTGCTCTCCGATGGAACACACTGCAGGCGCGAGCATCCATGAACTCCTGCAAGGCTTTGGAGTGGGAAAGCTGTGCTTAGCAGAGGGCTCCCTGCCAAATGCTGCAGGCCTATGTGGATGGCGAAGCTGCAGCTGTCTTGCAGTCTGCTTGTCCAGAGGTGCGTGTGCCCTGGTCCAGAGTGCTGTAGGAGGAGCTCCTAGCAACGGGAGAGCAAGCACCTTGTTTCCTTGGCATAGAATGGCCTGTGCACACAGAGGCCTGTCAGCAGTGAAGACAACGCAGGCAGCAAGAGGGGTGGCAGGCAGCTAAGTGGCGGCAGGCGTCCTGCTTGAAAGTGGGGTCATGACTGTTTTGTCCTCAGGCCCCAGTGTCCACGTGCACACACTGCCTCTGGACCTGCAGCTTCCGAGCAGTGCAAGAGAAACACAAGCAACACCCTGGGGCCTTCTCGAATGAACGGTGCTCCATCGAGGTCCTGCTGGCTGGCAGTGGCCTAGGCCAGCAAAGGCCCTAGGGAGGCCAGGCTGAGGCTGGGATGGTTCCTGACCTAGCAGTGCCCAGGGCAAGCCTGGGACTGGAGGCCAGGCTGCAGGCTCATTCCAGCTTGGGCCTGGTGCAGAGAGCCTTCAGCTAAGACTTCCATGGGGAATGGTATGCGTAGTGATTTTTGCCTGCAATCCTCGTTCCTAACTCTCGCCAAACAGCCTGTTAGCCCACACTTGCTAGACGTGTGTTCCTGAGGCAGTTGGACAATAGGGCAAGTGGAGGCTCACCCAGCATGGGACGCCTGCCTTGAACATTGCCCTGGGTGCAAAGAGGATTCCCTGCACCTCTGGCACTGGGGAGAGCATTTCTGCACACAGGAGACACTTGGCAAACACAGTTTCTCCCCTCGGAAAGTACTGTGAGAAAGAGTCGCCATCCCGGATGCATGGCACTCTCCCTTCGAAGCCCTCCATGCAGCAGGCTTTCATGGACTCGGCTGCAGGCTTTGGTAGCTGGAGACACTGCAGCTCCTCTGGAGGCTCAGGGGCAATTGGCACACCCCTCCAAGGAAATGAGGCTAGTGTGATGAGCTCTTTCCAAAGAATGGCAAGCAGCCTGCTCCTTTCAATGAGACACACGTGTGGGGAGAGATGCTTGGCAGCAGAGAAGAAGCAAGAGGGCAGCCAGGGAGGGATTTGCACACAGCTTGAAGTCCCCAGACCTCCTGATTCGAAACCAGGGAATGCCAGCTCTGCCTGTCAGGCCCCATTCCCTAGTGGGCACCCAGATTCAGGATCTGCCCTTTCCCAGCTATGAAACCACACCCAGGCTGCACCCTGAGCCCTGCCAAGTTGGAACTTTGCTCGCCAGGTGGGCTGAATGGCATGACTGTGTCAGGGGAAAGAAGGACCTAGGAGGCCTTCCGGGAGCTGCCACGACATAGCAGTGCTCAGGAAAAGGCAGTCTGCTTTCTGTAGGCCGGATGCACACTGGAGTTTCCACTTGAGGCAAGGAAGCTCAGCTAGGTGATCCCTGGCTGAAGGCAAAGCAGAGAGTTTTTCAGTGGAGCGCTGGCCCCATCTGCTGGCCGACAAGCATGGGAGGAGAAACCTCGCTGCAAATGAGTTCCTGAAGTGCTTTCCAAGCAGGAGGCAGCATGGCTGCAATAGTTTAGAAAGTCTTGCTTAGGACTACCCTCTGGCAACAGGGTGGGTGCCAAGGGCATGTGGGTTGGAGGGTGCTCAGAAGTCGCAGGGGAGGCTTTGGGCACTCTGATGGAAAACACTGCAGGCCCGAGCATCCATGAATTCCTGCAAGGCTTTGGAGTGGGAAAGCTGTGCTTAGCAGAAGGCTCCCTGCCAAGTGCTGCAGGCCTTTGTGGATGCTGAAGCAGCAGCTTCCTTGAGGCTGCTGGTCCAGGGGCGTGTGTGCCCAGGTCCAGAGTGCTGTAGGAGGAGCTCCTAGCAAGGGGCGAGCAAGCACCTTGTTTCCTTGGCATAGACTGGCCTGTGCACCCTGAGGCCTGCAGACGTGCAGACAGCGCAGGCAGCAAGGGCTTGTGGCAGGCAGATAAGGGGCAGCAGGCGTCTCACTTGAAAGTGGGCTCATGACTCTCTTGTTCTCCGGCCCCTGTGGCCGTGTGCAAGCACAGCCTCTGGACCTGCAGCTTCTGAGCAGTGCAAGAGACACACAGGAAACACCCAGGTGCCTTCTCTAGTGAACGGTGTTCCATCAAGGTCCTGCTTGCTGGCAGGGGCCTAGGCCAGCACAGGTCCTAGGGAGGCCAGGCTGAGGCTGGGATGGGTCCCGACCTAGCAGTGCTCAGGGCAAGCCTGGGACTGGAGGCCAGGCTGCAGGCTCATTCCAGCTTGGGCCTGGTGCAGAAAGCCTTCAGCTAGGACTTCCATGGGGTATAGTCAGCACAGTGGTTTTTGCCTGAAATCCATGTTCCTCACTCGGAGCCCCCTGCCTTTCAGCACACACTCCCTAGAAGTGTGTTCCTGAGGCAGTTGGACAGTTGGGGAAGTGGAGGCTCTCCCAGCATGGGAGGTCTGCCTAGAACCTTGCTCTGGCTGCAAAGAGGATTCCCTGCACCTCTGGCGCTGGGGTGAGATTTTCTGCACACAGGAGACACTTGGCACACACAGTGTTTCCCCATGGAAAGCACTGTGAGGAAGAATCTCTGCCAGGGATGCATGGCACTCTCCCATCGAAGCCCTCCATGCAGCAAGCTGTCATGGACTCGAGTGCAGGCCTTGGTGGCTGGAGAGACTGCAGCTCCTCTGGAGGCTCCGGGGCAATTGGCACACCCCTCCAAGGAAATGAGGCTTGTGGGATGAGCACTTTGCAAAGAATTGCAAGCAGCCTGCTCCTTTTGATGAGACACATGTGTGGGGAGAGAGACTTGACAGCAGAGAAGAAGCAAGAGGGCAAGGAGGGATTGGATTTGCATGCAGCTTGGAGGCTCCATATCTCCTGCTTCGCAAGCAGGGAGTGCCAGGTCTGCCCATCATGCTCCATTACCAGCTGGGCACCCAGTTTCAGGATCTGCCCTTTCCCAGCCATGAAACCACACCCAGGCTGCACCCTGAGCCCTGCCAAGGGGGACCCTTGCCCGCCAGGTGGGCTGAATTGCATGACTGTGTCAGGGGAGAGAAGGCCCTAGGAGGCCTTCAGGGAACTGCCTCAACATAGCCCCGCTCAGGAAAGGCACTCCTCTTTCTGTGACCGGATGCACAATGGAGTATCTGCTTGAGGCAAAGAAGCTCAGCTAGGCGATCCCTGGCTGAAGGCAAAGCAGAGAGTTTTTCGGTGGAGCGCTGGCACCATCTGCCGGCCGACAAGCATGGAAGGAGAATCCTCACTCCAAATGAGGTCCTGAGGAGCTTTCCAAGCAGCAGGCAGGCTGCCTCCAGAAGCTTAGAGAGTCCTGCTTCGGACTATCCTCCGGCAACAGAGTGGGTGCCAAGGGCATGTGGGTTGGAGGGTGCTCGGAAGCTGCAGGGGAGGTTTTCAGCATCCAGTGCTCTCCAATGGAACACACTGCAGGCGCGAGCATCCATGAACTCCTGCAAGGCTTTGGAGTGGGAAAGCTGTGCTTAGCAGAGGGCTCCCTGCCAAATGCTGCAGGCCTATGTGGATGGCGAAGCTGCAGCTGTCTTGCAGTCTGCTTGTCCAGAGGTGCGTGTGCCCTGGTCCAGAGTGCTGTAGGAGGAGCTCCTAGCAACGGGAGAGCAAGCACCTTGTTTCCTTGGCATAGAATGGCCTGTGCACACAGAGGCCTGTCAGCAGTGAAGACAACGCAGGCAGCAAGAGGGGTGGCAGGCAGCTAAGTGGCGGCAGGCGTCCTGCTTGAAAGTGGGGTCATGACTGTTTTGTCCTCAGGCCCCAGTGTCCACGTGCACACACTGCCTCTGGACCTGCAGCTTCCGAGCAGTGCAAGAGAAACACAAGCAACACCCTGGGGCCTTCTCGAATGAACGGTGCTCCATCGAGGTCCTGCTGGCTGGCAGTGGCCTAGGCCAGCAAAGGCCCTAGGGAGGCCAGGCTGAGGCTGGGATGGTTCCTGACCTAGCAGTGCCCAGGGCAAGCCTGGGACTGGAGGCCAGGCTGCAGGCTCATTCCAGCTTGGGCCTGGTGCAGAGAGCCTTCAGCTAAGGCTTCCATGGGGAATGGTATGCGTAGTGATTTTTGCCTGCAATCCTCGTTCCTAACTCTCGCCAAACAGCCTGTTAGCCCACACTTGCTAGACGTGTGTTCCTGAGGCAGTTGGACAATAGGGCAAGTGGAGGCTCACCCAGCATGGGACGCCTGCCTTGAACATTGCCCTGGGTGCAAAGAGGATTCCCTGCACCTCTGGCACTGGGGAGAGCATTTCTGCACACAGGAGACACTTGGCAAACACAGTTTCTCCCCTCGGAAAGTACTGTGAGAAAGAGTCGCCATCCCGGATGCATGGCACTCTCCCTTCGAAGCCCTCCATGCAGCAGGCTTTCATGGACTCGGCTGCAGGCTTTGGTAGCTGGAGACACTGCAGCTCCTCTGGAGGCTCAGGGGCAATTGGCACACCCCTCCAAGGAAATGAGGCTAGTGTGCTGAGCTCTTTCCAAAGAATGGCAAGCAGCCTGCTCCTTTCAATGAGACACACGTGTGGGGAGAGATGCTTGGCAGCAGAGAAGAAGCAAGAGGGCAGCCAGGGAGGGATTTGCACACAGCTTGAAGTCCCCAGACCTCCTGATTCGAAACCAGGGAATGCCAGCTCTGCCTGTCAGGCCCCATTCCCTAGTGGGCACCCAGATTCAGGATCTGCCCTTTCCCAGCTATGAAACCACACCTAGGCTGCACCCTGAGCCCTGCCAAGTTGGAACTTTACTCGCCAGGTGGGCTGAATGGCATGACTGTGTCAGGGGAAAGAAGGACCTAGGAGGCCTTCCGGGAACTGCCACGACATAGCAGTGCTCAGGAAAAGGCAGTCTCCTTTCTGTAGGCCGGATGCACACTGGAGTTTCCGCTTGAGGCAAGGAAGCTCAGCTAGGTGATCCCTGGCTGAAGGCAAAGCAGAGAGTTTTTCAGTGGAGCGCTGGCCCCATCTGCTGGCCGACAAGCATAGGAGGAGAAACCTCGCTGCAAATGAGTTCCTGAAGTGCTTTCCAAGCAGGAGGCAGCATGGCTGCAATAGTTTAGAAAGTCTTGCTTAGGACTACCCTCTGGCAACAGGGTGGGTGCCAAGGGCATGTGGGTTGGAGGGTGCTCAGAAGTCGCAGGGGAGGCTTTGGGCACCCGGTGCTCTCTGATGGAAAACACTGCAGGCCCGAGCATCCATGAATTCCTGCAAGGCTTTGGAGTGGGAAAGCTGTGCTTAGCAGAAGGCTCCCTGCCAAGTGCTGCAGGCCTTTGTGGATGCTGAAGCAGCAGCTGCCTTGCAGGCTGCTGGTCCAGGGGCGTGTGTGCCCAGGTCCAGGGTGCTGTAGGAGGAGCTCCTAGCAAGGGGCGAGCAAGCACCTTGTTTCCTTGGCATAGACTGGCTTGTGAACCCTGAGGCCTGCCAGACATGCAGACAGCGCAGGCAGCAAGGGCTTGTGGCAGGCAGATAAGGGGCAGCAGGCATCTCACTTGAAAATGGGCTCATGACTCTCTTGTTCTCCGGCCCCTGTGGCCGTGTGCAAGCACAGCCTCTGGACCTGCAGCTTCTGAGCAGTGCAAGAGACACACAGGAAACACCCAGGTGCCTTCTCTAGTGAACGGTGTTCCATCAAGGTCCTGCTTGCTGGCAGGGGCCTAGGCCAGCACAGGTCCTAGGGAGGCCAGGCTGAGGCTGGGATGGGTCCCGACCTAGCAGTGCTCAGGGCAAGCCTGGGACTGGAGGCCAGGCTGCAGGCTCATTCCAGCTTGGGCCTGGTGCAGAAAGCCTTCAGCTAGGACTTCCATGGGGTATAGTCAGCACAGTGGTTTTTGCCTGAAATCCATGTTCCTCACTCGGAGCCCCCTGCCTTTCAGCACACACTCCCTAGAAGTGTGTTCCTGAGGCAGTTGGACAGTTGGGGAAGTGGAGGCTCTCCCAGCATGGGAGGTCTGCCTAGAACCTTGCTCTGGCTGCAAAGAGGATTCCCTGCACCTCTGGCGCTGGGGTGAGATTTTCTGCACACAGGAGACACTTGGCACACACAGTGTTTCCCCATGGAAAGCACTGTGAGGAAGAATCTCTGCCAGGGATGCATGGCACTCTCCCATCGAAGCCCTCCATGCAGCAAGCTGTCATGGACTCGAGTGCAGGCCTTGGTGGCTGGAGAGACTGCAGCTCCTCTGGAGGCTCCGGGGCAATTGGCACACCCCTCCAAGGAAATGAGGCTTGTGGGATGAGCACTTTGCAAAGAATTGCAAGCAGCCTGCTCCTTTTGATGAGACACATGTGTGGGGAGAGAGACTTGACAGCAGAGAAGAAGCAAGAGGGCAATGAGGGATTGGATTTGCATGCAGCTTGGAGGCTCCATATCTCCTGCTTCGCAAGCAGGGAGTGCCAGGTCTGCCCATCATGCTCCATTACCAGCTGGGCACCCAGTTTCAGGATCTGCCCTTTCCCAGCCATGAAACCACACCCAGGCTGCACCCTGAGCCCTGCCAAGGGGGACCCTTGCCCGCCAGGTGGGCTGAATTGCATGACTGTGTCAGGGGAGAGAAGGCCCTAGGAGGCCTTCAGGGAACTGCCTCAACATAGCCCCGCTCAGGAAAGGCACTCCTCTTTCTGTGACCGGATGCACAATGGAGTATCTGCTTGAGGCAAAGAAGCTCAGCTAGGCGATCCCTGGCTGAAGGCAAAGCAGAGAGTTTTTCGGTGGAGCGCTGGCACCATCTGCCGGCCGACAAGCATGGAAGGAGAATCCTCACTCCAAATGAGGTCCTGAGGAGCTTTCCAAGCAGCAGGCAGGCTGCCTCCAGAAGCTTAGAGAGTCCTGCTTCGGACTATCCTCCGGCAACAGAGTGGGTGCCAAGGGCATGTGGGTTGGAGGGTGCTCGGAAGCTGCAGGGGAGGTTTTCAGCATCCAGTGCTCTCCAATGGAACACACTGCAGGCGCGAGCATCCATGAACTCCTGCAAGGCTTTGGAGTGGGAAAGCTGTGCTTAGCAGAGGGCTCCCTGCCAAATGCTGCAGGCCTATGTGGATGGCGAAGCTGCAGCTGTCTTGCAGTCTGCTTGTCCAGAGGTGCGTGTGCCCTGGTCCAGAGTGCTGTAGGAGGAGCTCCTAGCAACGGGAGAGCAAGCACCTTGTTTCCTTGGCATAGAATGGCCTGTGCACACAGAGGCCTGTCAGCAGTGAAGACAACGCAGGCAGCAAGAGGGGTGGCAGGCAGCTAAGTGGCGGCAGGCGTCCTGCTTGAAAGTGGGGTCATGACTGTTTTGTCCTCAGGCCCCAGTGTCCACGTGCACACACTGCCTCTGGACCTGCAGCTTCCGAGCAGTGCAAGAGAAACACAAGCAACACCCTGGGGCCTTCTCGAATGAACGGTGCTCCATCGAGGTCCTGCTGGCTGGCAGTGGCCTAGGCCAGCAAAGGCCCTAGGGAGGCCAGGCTGAGGCTGGGATGGTTCCTGACCTAGCAGTGCCCAGGGCAAGCCTGGGACTGGAGGCCAGGCTGCAGGCTCATTCCAGCTTGGGCCTGGTGCAGAGAGCCTTCAGCTAAGGCTTCCATGGGGAATGGTATGCGTAGTGATTTTTGCCTGCAATCCTCGTTCCTAACTCTCGCCAAACAGCCTGTTAGCCCACACTTGCTAGACGTGTGTTCCTGAGGCAGTTGGACAATAGGGCAAGTGGAGGCTCACCCAGCATGGGACGCCTGCCTTGAACATTGCCCTGGGTGCAAAGAGGATTCCCTGCACCTCTGGCACTGGGGAGAGCATTTCTGCACACAGGAGACACTTGGCAAACACAGTTTCTCCCCTCGGAAAGTACTGTGAGAAAGAGTCGCCATCCCGGATGCATGGCACTCTCCCTTCGAAGCCCTCCATGCAGCAGGCTTTCATGGACTCGGCTGCAGGCTTTGGTAGCTGGAGACACTGCAGCTCCTCTGGAGGCTCAGGGGCAATTGGCACACCCCTCCAAGGAAATGAGGCTAGTGTGCTGAGCTCTTTCCAAAGAATGGCAAGCAGCCTGCTCCTTTCAATGAGACACACGTGTGGGGAGAGATGCTTGGCAGCAGAGAAGAAGCAAGAGGGCAGCCAGGGAGGGATTTGCACACAGCTTGAAGTCCCCAGACCTCCTGATTCGAAACCAGGGAATGCCAGCTCTGCCTGTCAGGCCCCATTCCCTAGTGGGCACCCAGATTCAGGATCTGCCCTTTCCCAGCTATGAAACCACACCTAGGCTGCACCCTGAGCCCTGCCAAGTTGGAACTTTACTCGCCAGGTGGGCTGAATGGCATGACTGTGTCAGGGGAAAGAAGGACCTAGGAGGCCTTCCAGGAACTGCCATGACATAGCAGTGCTCAGGAAAAGGCAGTCTCCTTTCTGTAGGCCGGATGCACACTGGAGTTTCCGCTTGAGGCAAGGAAGCTCAGCTAGGTGATCCCTGGCTGAAGGCAAAGCAGAGAGTTTTTCAGTGGAGCGCTGGCCCCATCTGCTGGCCGACAAGCATAGGAGGAGAAACCTCGCTGCAAATGAGTTCCTGAAGTGCTTTCCAAGCAGGAGGCAGCATGGCTGCAATAGTTTAGAAAGTCTTGCTTAGGACTACCCTCTGGCAACAGGGTGGGTGCCAAGGGCATGTGGGTTGGAGGGTGCTCAGAAGTCGCAGGGGAGGCTTTGGGCACCCGGTGCTCTCTGATGGAAAACACTGCAGGCCCGAGCATCCATGAATTCCTGCAAGGCTTTGGAGTGGGAAAGCTGTGCTTAGCAGAAGGCTCCCTGCCAAGTGCTGCAGGCCTTTGTGGATGCTGAAGCAGCAGCTGCCTTGCAGGCTGCTGGTCCAGGGGCGTGTGTGCCCAGGTCCAGGGTGCTGTAGGAGGAGCTCCTAGCAAGGGGCGAGCAAGCACCTTGTTTCCTTGGCATAGACTGGCTTGTGAACCCTGAGGCCTGCCAGACATGCAGACAGCGCAGGCAGCAAGGGCTTGTGGCAGGCAGATAAGGGGCAGCAGGCATCTCACTTGAAAATGGGCTCATGACTCTCTTGTTCTCCGGCCCCTGTGGCCGTGTGCAAGCACAGCCTCTGGACCTGCAGCTTCTGAGCAGTGCAAGAGACACACAGGAAACACCCAGGTGCCTTCTCTAGTGAACGGTGTTCCATCAAGGTCCTGCTTGCTGGCAGGGGCCTAGGCCAGCACAGGTCCTAGGGAGGCCAGGCTGAGGCTGGGATGGGTCCCGACCTAGCAGTGCTCAGGGCAAGCCTGGGACTGGAGGCCAGGCTGCAGGCTCATTCCAGCTTGGGCCTGGTGCAGAAAGCCTTCAGCTAGGACTTCCATGGGGTATAGTCAGCACAGTGGTTTTTGCCTGAAATCCATGTTCCTCACTCGGAGCCCCCTGCCTTTCAGCACACACTCCCTAGAAGTGTGTTCCTGAGGCAGTTGGACAGTTGGGGAAGTGGAGGCTCTCCCAGCATGGGAGGTCTGCCTAGAACCTTGCTCTGGCTGCAAAGAGGATTCCCTGCACCTCTGGCGCTGGGGTGAGATTTTCTGCACACAGGAGACACTTGGCACACACAGTGTTTCCCCATGGAAAGCACTGTGAGGAAGAATCTCTGCCAGGGATGCATGGCACTCTCCCATCGAAGCCCTCCATGCAGCAAGCTGTCATGGACTCGAGTGCAGGCCTTGGTGGCTGGAGAGACTGCAGCTCCTCTGGAGGCTCCGGGGCAATTGGCACACCCCTCCAAGGAAATGAGGCTTGTGGGATGAGCACTTTGCAAAGAATTGCAAGCAGCCTGCTCCTTTTGATGAGACACATGTGTGGGGAGAGAGACTTGACAGCAGAGAAGAAGCAAGAGGGCAATGAGGGATTGGATTTGCATGCAGCTTGGAGGCTCCATATCTCCTGCTTCGCAAGCAGGGAGTGCCAGGTCTGCCCATCATGCTCCATTACCAGCTGGGCACCCAGTTTCAGGATCTGCCCTTTCCCAGCCATGAAACCACACCCAGGCTGCACCCTGAGCCCTGCCAAGGGGGACCCTTGCCCGCCAGGTGGGCTGAATTGCATGACTGTGTCAGGGGAGAGAAGGCCCTAGGAGGCCTTCAGGGAACTGCCTCAACATAGCCCCGCTCAGGAAAGGCACTCCTCTTTCTGTGACCGGATGCACAATGGAGTATCTGCTTGAGGCAAAGAAGCTCAGCTAGGCGATCCCTGGCTGAAGGCAAAGCAGAGAGTTTTTCGGTGGAGCGCTGGCACCATCTGCCGGCCGACAAGCATGGAAGGAGAATCCTCACTCCAAATGAGGTCCTGAGGAGCTTTCCAAGCAGCAGGCAGGCTGCCTCCAGAAGCTTAGAGAGTCCTGCTTCGGACTATCCTCCGGCAACAGAGTGGGTGCCAAGGGCATGTGGGTTGGAGGGTGCTCGGAAGCTGCAGGGGAGGTTTTCAGCATCCAGTGCTCTCCAATGGAACACACTGCAGGCGCGAGCATCCATGAACTCCTGCAAGGCTTTGGAGTGGGAAAGCTGTGCTTAGCAGAGGGCTCCCTGCCAAATGCTGCAGGCCTATGTGGATGGCGAAGCTGCAGCTGTCTTGCAGTCTGCTTGTCCAGAGGTGCGTGTGCCCTGGTCCAGAGTGCTGTAGGAGGAGCTCCTAGCAACGGGAGAGCAAGCACCTTGTTTCCTTGGCATAGAATGGCCTGTGCACACAGAGGCCTGTCAGCAGTGAAGACAATGCAGGCAGCAAGAGGGGTGGCAGGCAGCTAAGTGGCGGCAGGCGTCCTGCTTGAAAGTGGGGTCATGACTGTTTTGTCCTCAGGCCCCAGTGTCCACGTGCACACACTGCCTCTGGACCTGCAGCTTCCGAGCAGTGCAAGAGAAACACAAGCAACACCCTGGGGCCTTCTCGAATGAACGGTGCTCCATCGAGGTCCTGCTGGCTGGCAGTGGCCTAGGCCAGCAAAGGCCCTAGGGAGGCCAGGCTGAGGCTGGGATGGTTCCTGACCTAGCAGTGCCCAGGGCAAGCCTGGGACTGGAGGCCAGGCTGCAGGCTCATTCCAGCTTGGGCCTGGTGCAGAGAGCCTTCAGCTAAGACTTCCATGGGGAATGGTATGCGTAGTGATTTTTGCCTGCAATCCTCATTCCTAACTCTCGCCAAACAGCCTGTTAGCCCACACTTGCTAGACGTGTGTTCCTGAGGCAGTTGGACAATAGGGCAAGTGGAGGCTCACCCAGCATGGGACGCCTGCCTTGAACATTGCCCTGGGTGCAAAGAGGATTCCCTGCACCTCTGGCACTGGGGAGAGCATTTCTGCACACAGGAGACACTTGGCAAACACAGTTTTTCCCCTCGGAAAGTACTGTGAGAAAGAGTCGCCATCCCGGATGCATGGCACTCTCCCTTCGAAGCCCTCCATGCAGCAGGCTTTCATGGACTCGGCTGCAGGCTTTGGTAGCTGGAGACACTGCAGCTCCTCTGGAGGCTCAGGGGCAATTGGCACACCCCTCCAAGGAAATGAGGCTAGTGTGATGAGCTCTTTCCAAAGAATGGCAAGCAGCCTGCTCCTTTCAATGAGACACACGTGTGGGGAGAGATGCTTGGCAGCAGAGAAGAAGCAAGAGGGCAGCCAGGGAGGGATTTGCACACAGCTTGAAGTCCCCAGACCTCCTGATTCGAAACCAGGGAATGCCAGCTCTGCCTGTCAGGCCCCATTCCCTAGTGGGCACCCAGATTCAGGATCTGCCCTTTCCCAGCTATGAAACCACACCCAGGCTGCACCCTGAGCCCTGCCAAGTTGGAACTTTGCTCGCCAGGTGGGCTGAATGGCATGACTGTGTCAGGGGAAAGAAGGACCTAGGAGGCCTTCCGGGAGCTGCCACGACATAGCAGTGCTCAGGAAAAGGCAGTCTCCTTTCTGTAGGCCGGATGCACACTGGAGTTTCCGCTTGAGGCAAGGAAGCTCAGCTAGGTGATCCCTGGCTGAAGGCAAAGCAGAGAGTTTTTCAGTGGAGTGCTGGCCCCATCTGCTGGCCGACAAGCATAGGAGGAGAAACCTCGCTGCAAATGAGTTCCTGAAGTGCTTTCCAAGCAGGAGGCAGCATGGCTGCAATAGTTTAGAAAGTCTTGCTTAGGACTACCCTCTGGCAACAGGGTGGGTGCCAAGGGCATGTGGGTTGGAGGGTGCTCAGAAGTCGCAGGGGAGGCTTTGGGCACCCGGTGCTCTCTGATGGAAAACACTGCAGGCCCGAGCATCCATGAATTCCTGCAAGGCTTTGGAGTGGGAAAGCTGTGCTTAGCAGAAGGCTCCCTGCCAAGTGCTGCAGGCCTTTGTGGATGCTGAAGCAGCAGCTGCCTTGCAGGCTGCTGGTCCAGGGGCGTGTGTGCCCAGGTCCAGGGTGCTGTAGGAGGAGCTCCTAGCAAGGGGCGAGCAAGCACCTTGTTTCCTTGGCATAGACTGCCCTGTGCACCATGAGGCCTGCCAGACATGCAGACAGCGCAGGCAGCAAGGGCTTGTGGCAGGCAGATAAGGGGCAGCAGGCGTCTCACTTGAAAGTGGGCTCATGACTCTCTTGTTCTCCGGCCCCTGTGGCCGTGTGCAAGCACAGCCTCTGGACCTGCAGCTTCTGAGCAGTGCAAGAGACACACAGGAAACACCCAGGTGCCTTCTCTAGTGAACGGTGTTCCATCAAGGTCCTGCTTGCTGGCAGGGGCCTAGGCCAGCACAGGTCCTAGGGAGGCCAGGCTGAGGCTGGGATGGGTCCCGACCTAGCAGTGCTCAGGGCAAGCCTGGGACTGGAGGCCAGGCTGCAGGCTCATTCCAGCTTGGGCCTGGTGCAGAAAGCCTTCAGCTAGGACTTCCATGGGGTATAGTCAGCACAGTGGTTTTTGCCTGAAATCCATGTTCCTCACTCGGAGCCCCCTGCCTTTCAGCACACACTCCCTAGAAGTGTGTTCCTGAGGCAGTTGGACAGTTGGGGAAGTGGAGGCTCTCCCAGCATGGGAGGTCTGCCTAGAACCTTGCTCTGGCTGCAAAGAGGATTCCCTGCACCTCTGGCGCTGCGGTGAGATTTTCTGCACACAGGAGACACTTGGCACACACAGTGTTTCCCCATGGAAAGCACTGTGAGGAAGAATCTCTGCCAGGGATGCATGGCACTCTCCCATCGAAGCCCTCCATGCAGCAAGCTGTCATGGACTCGAGTGCAGGCCTTGGTGGCTGGAGAGACTGCAGCTCCTCTGGAGGCTCCGGGGCAATTGGCACACCCCTCCAAGGAAATGAGGCTTGTGGGATGAGCACTTTGCAAAGAATTGCAAGCGGCCTGCTCCTTTTGATGAGACACATGTGTGGGGAGAGAGACTTGACAGCAGAGAAGAAGCAAGAGGGCAATGAGGGATTGGATTTGCATGCAGCTTGGAGGCTCCATATCTCCTGCTTCGCAAGCAGGGAGTGCCAGGTCTGCCCATCATGCTCCATTACCAGCTGGGCACCCAGTTTCAGGATCTGCCCTTTCCCAGCCATGAAACCACACCCAGGCTGCACCCTGAGCCCTGCCAAGGGGGACCCTTGCTCGCCAGGTGGGCTGAATTGCATGACTGTGTCAGGGGAGAGAAGGCCCTAGGAGGCCTTCAGGGAACTGCCTCAACATAGCCCCGCTCAGGAAAGGCACTCCTCTTTCTGTGACCGGATGCACAATGGAGTATCTGCTTGAGGCAAAGAAGCTCAGCTAGGCGATCCCTGGCTGAAGGCAAAGCAGAGAGTTTTTCGGTGGAGCGCTGGCACCATCTGCCGGCCGACAAGCATGGAAGGAGAATCCTCACTCCAAATGAGGTCCTGAGGAGCTTTCCAAGCAGCAGGCAGGCTGCCTCCAGAAGCTTAGAGAGTCCTGCTTCGGACTATCCTCCGGCAACAGAGTGGGTGCCAAGGGCATGTGGGTTGGAGGGTGCTCGGAAGCTGCAGGGGAGGTTTTCAGCATCCAGTGCTCTCCGATGGAACACACTGCAGGCGCAAGCATCCATGAACTCCTGCAAGGCTTTGGAGTGGGAAAGCTGTGCTTAGCAGAGGGCTCCCTGCCAAATGCTGCAGGCCTATGTGGATGGCGAAGCTGCAGCTGTCTTGCAGTCTGCTTGTCCAGAGGTGCGTGTGCCCTGGTCCAGAGTGCTGTAGGAGGAGCTCCTAGCAACGGGAGAGCAAGCACCTTGTTTCCTTGGCATAGAATGGCCTGTGCACACAGAGGCCTGTCAGCAGTGAAGAC
The DNA here is from genome assembly GCF_030028045.1 of Hippopotamus amphibius kiboko. NCBI lineage: Eukaryota > Metazoa > Chordata > Mammalia > Artiodactyla > Hippopotamidae > Hippopotamus > Hippopotamus amphibius. The sequence continues at coordinate 125,646,688 of NC_080187.1, read as the reverse complement.
AATGCAGGCAGCAAGAGGGGTGGCAGGCAGCTAAGTGGCGGCAGGCGTCCTGCTTGAAAGTGGGGTCATGACTGTTTTGTCCTCAGGCCCCAGTGTCCACGTGCACACACTGCCTCTGGACCTGCAGCTTCCGAGCAGTGCAAGAGAAACACAAGCAACACCCTGGGGCCTTCTCGAATGAACGGTGCTCCATCGAGGTCCTGCTGGCTGGCAGTGGCCTAGGCCAGCAAAGGCCCTAGGGAGGCCAGGCTGAGGCTGGGGTGGTTCCTGACCTAGCAGTGCCCAGGGCAAGCCTGGGACTGGAGGCCAGGCTGCAGGCTCATTCCAGCTTGGGCCTGGTGCAGAGAGCCTTCAGCTAAGACTTCCATGGGGAATGGTATGCGTAGTGATTTTTGCCTGCAATCCTCGTTCCTAACTCTCGCCAAACAGCCTGTTAGCCCACACTTGCTAGACGTGTGTTCCTGAGGCAGTTGGACAATAGGGCAAGTGGAGGCTCACCCAGCATGGGACGCCTGCCTTGAACATTGCCCTGGGTGCAAGGAGGATTCCCTGCACCTCTGGCACTGGGGAGAGCATTTCTGCACACAGGAGACACTTGGCAAACACAGTTTTTCCCCTCGGAAAGTACTGTGAGAAAGAGTCGCCATCCCGGATGCATGGCACTCTCCCTTCGAAGCCCTCCATGCAGCAGGCTTTCATGGACTCGGCTGCAGGCTTTGGTAGCTGGAGACACTGCAGCTCCTCTGGAGGCTCAGGGGCAATTGGCACACCCCTCCAAGGAAATGAGGCTAGTGTGATGAGCTCTTTCCAAAGAATGGCAAGCAGCCTGCTCCTTTCAATGAGACACACGTGTGGGGAGAGATGCTTGGCAGCAGAGAAGAAGCAAGAGGGCAGCCAGGGAGGGATTTGCACACAGCTTGAAGTCCCCAGACCTCCTGATTCGAAACCAGGGAATGCCAGCTCTGCCTGTCAGGCCCCATTCCCTAGTGGGCACCCAGATTCAGGATCTGCCCTTTCCCAGCTATGAAACCACACCCAGGCTGCACCCTGAGCCCTGCCAAGTTGGAACTTTGCTCGCCAGGTGGGCTGAATGGCATGACTGTGTCAGGGGAAAGAAGGACCTAGGAGGCCTTCCGGGAACTGCCACGACATAGCAGTGCTCAGGAAAAGGCAGTCTCCTTTCTGTAGGCCGGATGCACACTGGAGTTTCCACTTGAGGCAAGGAAGCTCAGCTAGGTGATCCCTGGCTGAAGGCAAAGCAGAGAGTTTTTCAGTGGAGTGCTGGCCCCATCTGCTGGCCGACAAGCATAGGAGGAGAAACCTCGCTGCAAATGAGTTCCTGAAGTGCTTTCCAAGCAGGAGGCAGCATGGCTGCAATAGTTTAGAAAGTCTTGCTTAGGACTACCCTCTGGCAACAGGGTGGGTGCCAAGGGCATGTGGGTTGGAGGGTGCTCAGAAGTCGCAGGGGAGGCTTTGGGCACCCGGTGCTCTCTGATGGAAAACACTGCAGGCCCGAGCATCCATGAATTCCTGCAAGGCTTTGGAGTGGGAAAGCTGTGCTTAGCAGAAGGCTCCCTGCCAAGTGCTGCAGGCCTTTGTGGATGCTGAAGCAGCAGCTGCCTTGCAGGCTGCTGGTCCAGGGGCGTGTGTGCCCAGGTCCAGGGTGCTGTAGGAGGAGCTCCTAGCAAGGGGCGAGCAAGCACCTTGTTTCCTTGGCATAGACTGCCCTGTGCACCATGAGGCCTGCCAGACATGCAGACAGCGCAGGCAGCAAGGGCTTGTGGCAGGCAGATAAGGGGCAGCAGGCGTCTCACTTGAAAGTGGGCTCATGACTCTCTTGTTCTCCGGCCCCTGTGGCCGTGTGCAAGCACAGCCTCTGGACCTGCAGCTTCTGAGCAGTGCAAGAGACACACAGGAAACACCCAGGTGCCTTCTCTAGTGAACGGTGTTCCATCAAGGTCCTGCTTGCTGGCAGGGGCCTAGGCCAGCACAGGTCCTAGGGAGGCCAGGCTGAGGCTGGGATGGGTCCCGACCTAGCAGTGCTCAGGGCAAGCCTGGGACTCTAGGCCAGGCTGCAGGCTCATTCCAGCTTGGGCCTGGTGCAGAAAGCCTTCAGCTAGGACTTCCATGGGGTATAGTCAGCACAGTGGTTTTTGCCTGAAATCCATGTTCCTCACTCGGAGCCCCCTGCCTTTCAGCACACACTCCCTAGAAGTGTGTTCCTGAGGCAGTTGGACAGTTGGGGAAGTGGAGGCTCTCCCAGCATGGGAGGTCTGCCTAGAACCTTGCTCTGGCTGCAAAGAGGATTCCCTGCACCTCTGGCACTGGGGTGAGATTTTCTGCACACAGGAGACACTTGGCACACACAGTGTTTCCCCATGGAAAGCACTGTGAGGAAGAATCTCTGCCAGGGATGCATGGCACTCTCCCATCGAAGCCCTCCATGCAGCAAGCTGTCATGGACTCGAGTGCAGGCCTTGGTGGCTGGAGAGACTGCAGCTCCTCTGGAGGCTCCGGGGCAATTGGCACACCCCTCCAAGGAAATGAGGCTTGTGGGATGAGCACTTTGCAAAGAATTGCAAGCAGCCTGCTCCTTTTGATGAGACACATGTGTGGGGAGAGAGACTTGACAGCAGAGAAGAAGCAAGAGGGCAATGAGGGATTGGATTTGCATGCAGCTTGGAGGCTCCATATCTCCTGCTTCGCAAGCAGGGAGTGCCAGGTCTGCCCATCATGCTCCATTACCAGCTGGGCACCCAGTTTCAGGATCTGCCCTTTCCCAGCCATGAAACCACACCCAGGCTGCACCCTGAGCCCTGCCAAGGGGGACCCTTGCTCGCCAGGTGGGCTGAATTGCATGACTGAGTCAGGGGAGAGAAGGCCCTAGGAGGCCTTCAGGGAACTGCCTCAACATAGCCCCGCTCAGGAAAGGCACTCCTCTTTCTGTGACCGGATGCACAATGGAGTATCTGCTTGAGGCAAAGAAGCTCAGCTAGGCGATCCCTGGCTGAAGGCAAAGCAGAGAGTTTTTCGGTGGAGCGCTGGCACCATCTGCCGGCCGACAAGCATGGAAGGAGAATCCTCACTCCAAATGAGGTCCTGAGGAGCTTTCCAAGCAGCAGGCAGGCTGCCTCCAGAAGCTTAGAGAGTCCTGCTTCGGACTATCCTCCGGCAACAGAGTGGGTGCCAAGGGCATGTGGGTTGGAGGGTGCTCGGAAGCTGCAGGGGAGGTTTTCAGCATCCAGTGCTCTCCAATGGAACACACTGCAGGCGCGAGCATCCATGAACTCCTGCAAGGCTTTGGAGTGGGAAAGCTGTGCTTAGCAGAGGGCTCCCTGCCAAATGCTGCAGGCCTATGTGGATGGCGAAGCTGCAGCTGTCTTGCAGTCTGCTTGTCCAGAGGTGCGTGTGCCCTGGTCCAGAGTGCTGTAGGAGGAGCTCCTAGCAACGGGAGAGCAAGCACCTTGTTTCCTTGGCATAGAATGGCCTGTGCACACAGAGGCCTGTCAGCAGTGAAGACAATGCAGGCAGCAAGAGGGGTGGCAGGCAGCTAAGTGGCGGCAGGCGTCCTGCTTGAAAGTGGGGTCATGACTGTTTTGTCCTCAGGCCCCAGTGTCCACGTGCACACACTGCCTCTGGACCTGCAGCTTCTGAGCAGTGCAAGAGAAACACAAGCAACACCCTGGGGCCTTCTCGAATGAACGGTGCTCCATCGAGGTCCTGCTGGCTGGCAGTGGCCTAGGCCAGCAAAGGCCCTAGGGAGGCCAGGCTGAGGCTGGGGTGGTTCCTGACCTAGCAGTGCCCAGGGCAAGCCTGGGACTGGAGGCCAGGCTGCAGGCTCATTCCAGCTTGGGCCTGGTGCAGAGAGCCTTCAGCTAAGACTTCCATGGGGAATGGTATGCGTAGTGATTTTTGCCTGCAATCCTCGTTCCTAACTCTCGCCAAACAGCCTGTTAGCCCACACTTGCTAGACGTGTGTTCCTGAGGCAGTTGGACAATAGGGCAAGTGGAGGCTCACCCAGCATGGGACGCCTGCCTTGAACATTGCCCTGGGTGCAAAGAGGATTCCCTGCACCTCGGGCACTGGGGAGAGCATTTCTGCACACAGGAGACACTTGGCAAACACAGTTTTTCCCCTCGGAAAGTACTGTGAGAAAGAGTCGCCATCCCGGATGCATGGCACTCTCCCTTCGAAGCCCTCCATGCAGCAGGCTTTCATGGACTCGGCTGCAGGCTTTGGTAGCTGGAGACACTGCAGCTCCTCTGGAGGCTCAGGGGCAATTGGCACACCCCTCCAAGGAAATGAGGCTAGTGTGATGAGCTCTTTCCAAAGAATGGCAAGCAGCCTGCTCCTTTCAATGAGACACACGTGTGGGGAGAGATGCTTGGCAGCAGAGAAGAAGCAAGAGGGCAGCCAGGGAGGGATTTGCACACAGCTTGAAGTCCCCAGACCTCCTGATTCGAAACCAGGGAATGCCAGCTCTGCCTGTCAGGCCCCATTCCCTAGTGGGCACCCAGATTCAGGATCTGCCCTTTCCCAGCTATGAAACCACACCCAGGCTGCACCCTGAGCCCTGCCAAGTTGGAACTTTGCTCGCCAGGTGGGCTGAATGGCATGACTGTGTCAGGGGAAAGAAGGACCTAGGAGGCCTTCCGGGAGCTGCCACGACATAGCAGTGCTCAGGAAAAGGCAGTCTGCTTTCTGTAGGCCGGATGCACACTGGAGTTTCCACTTGAGGCAAGGAAGCTCAGCTAGGTGATCCCTGGCTGAAGGCAAAGCAGAGAGTTTTTCAGTGGAGCGCTGGCCCCATCTGCTGGCCGACAAGCATGGGAGGAGAAACCTCGCTGCAAATGAGTTCCTGAAGTGCTTTCCAAGCAGGAGGCAGCATGGCTGCAATAGTTTAGAAAGTCTTGCTTAGGACTACCCTCTGGCAACAGGGTGGGTGCCAAGGGCATGTGGGTTGGAGGGTGCTCAGAAGTCGCAGGGGAGGCTTTGGGCACTCTGATGGAAAACACTGCAGGCCCGAGCATCCATGAATTCCTGCAAGGCTTTGGAGTGGGAAAGCTGTGCTTAGCAGAAGGCTCCCTGCCAAGTGCTGCAGGCCTTTGTGGATGCTGAAGCAGCAGCTTCCTTGAGGCTGCTGGTCCAGGGGCGTGTGTGCCCAGGTCCAGAGTGCTGTAGGAGGAGCTCCTAGCAAGGGGCGAGCAAGCACCTTGTTTCCTTGGCATAGACTGGCCTGTGCACCCTGAGGCCTGCAGACGTGCAGACAGCGCAGGCAGCAAGGGCTTGTGGCAGGCAGATAAGGGGCAGCAGGCGTCTCACTTGAAAGTGGGCTCATGACTCTCTTGTTCTCCGGCCCCTGTGGCCGTGTGCAAGCACAGCCTCTGGACCTGCAGCTTCTGAGCAGTGCAAGAGACACACAGGAAACACCCAGGTGCCTTCTCTAGTGAACGGTGTTCCATCAAGGTCCTGCTTGCTGGCAGGGGCCTAGGCCAGCACAGGTCCTAGGGAGGCCAGGCTGAGGCTGGGATGGGTCCCGACCTAGCAGTGCTCAGGGCAAGCCTGGGACTGGAGGCCAGGCTGCAGGCTCATTCCAGCTTGGGCCTGGTGCAGAAAGCCTTCAGCTAGGACTTCCATGGGGTATAGTCAGCACAGTGGTTTTTGCCTGAAATCCATGTTCCTCACTCGGAGCCCCCTGCCTTTCAGCACACACTCCCTAGAAGTGTGTTCCTGAGGCAGTTGGACAGTTGGGGAAGTGGAGGCTCTCCCAGCATGGGAGGTCTGCCTAGAACCTTGCTCTGGCTGCAAAGAGGATTCCCTGCACCTCTGGCGCTGGGGTGAGATTTTCTGCACACAGGAGACACTTGGCACACACAGTGTTTCCCCATGGAAAGCACTGTGAGGAAGAATCTCTGCCAGGGATGCATGGCACTCTCCCATCGAAGCCCTCCATGCAGCAAGCTGTCATGGACTCGAGTGCAGGCCTTGGTGGCTGGAGAGACTGCAGCTCCTCTGGAGGCTCCGGGGCAATTGGCACACCCCTCCAAGGAAATGAGGCTTGTGGGATGAGCACTTTGCAAAGAATTGCAAGCAGCCTGCTCCTTTTGATGAGACACATGTGTGGGGAGAGAGACTTGACAGCAGAGAAGAAGCAAGAGGGCAAGGAGGGATTGGATTTGCATGCAGCTTGGAGGCTCCATATCTCCTGCTTCGCAAGCAGGGAGTGCCAGGTCTGCCCATCATGCTCCATTACCAGCTGGGCACCCAGTTTCAGGATCTGCCCTTTCCCAGCCATGAAACCACACCCAGGCTGCACCCTGAGCCCTGCCAAGGGGGACCCTTGCCCGCCAGGTGGGCTGAATTGCATGACTGTGTCAGGGGAGAGAAGGCCCTAGGAGGCCTTCAGGGAACTGCCTCAACATAGCCCCGCTCAGGAAAGGCACTCCTCTTTCTGTGACCGGATGCACAATGGAGTATCTGCTTGAGGCAAAGAAGCTCAGCTAGGCGATCCCTGGCTGAAGGCAAAGCAGAGAGTTTTTCGGTGGAGCGCTGGCACCATCTGCCGGCCGACAAGCATGGAAGGAGAATCCTCACTCCAAATGAGGTCCTGAGGAGCTTTCCAAGCAGCAGGCAGGCTGCCTCCAGAAGCTTAGAGAGTCCTGCTTCGGACTATCCTCCGGCAACAGAGTGGGTGCCAAGGGCATGTGGGTTGGAGGGTGCTCGGAAGCTGCAGGGGAGGTTTTCAGCATCCAGTGCTCTCCAATGGAACACACTGCAGGCGCGAGCATCCATGAACTCCTGCAAGGCTTTGGAGTGGGAAAGCTGTGCTTAGCAGAGGGCTCCCTGCCAAATGCTGCAGGCCTATGTGGATGGCGAAGCTGCAGCTGTCTTGCAGTCTGCTTGTCCAGAGGTGCGTGTGCCCTGGTCCAGAGTGCTGTAGGAGGAGCTCCTAGCAACGGGAGAGCAAGCACCTTGTTTCCTTGGCATAGAATGGCCTGTGCACACAGAGGCCTGTCAGCAGTGAAGACAACGCAGGCAGCAAGAGGGGTGGCAGGCAGCTAAGTGGCGGCAGGCGTCCTGCTTGAAAGTGGGGTCATGACTGTTTTGTCCTCAGGCCCCAGTGTCCACGTGCACACACTGCCTCTGGACCTGCAGCTTCCGAGCAGTGCAAGAGAAACACAAGCAACACCCTGGGGCCTTCTCGAATGAACGGTGCTCCATCGAGGTCCTGCTGGCTGGCAGTGGCCTAGGCCAGCAAAGGCCCTAGGGAGGCCAGGCTGAGGCTGGGATGGTTCCTGACCTAGCAGTGCCCAGGGCAAGCCTGGGACTGGAGGCCAGGCTGCAGGCTCATTCCAGCTTGGGCCTGGTGCAGAGAGCCTTCAGCTAAGGCTTCCATGGGGAATGGTATGCGTAGTGATTTTTGCCTGCAATCCTCGTTCCTAACTCTCGCCAAACAGCCTGTTAGCCCACACTTGCTAGACGTGTGTTCCTGAGGCAGTTGGACAATAGGGCAAGTGGAGGCTCACCCAGCATGGGACGCCTGCCTTGAACATTGCCCTGGGTGCAAAGAGGATTCCCTGCACCTCTGGCACTGGGGAGAGCATTTCTGCACACAGGAGACACTTGGCAAACACAGTTTCTCCCCTCGGAAAGTACTGTGAGAAAGAGTCGCCATCCCGGATGCATGGCACTCTCCCTTCGAAGCCCTCCATGCAGCAGGCTTTCATGGACTCGGCTGCAGGCTTTGGTAGCTGGAGACACTGCAGCTCCTCTGGAGGCTCAGGGGCAATTGGCACACCCCTCCAAGGAAATGAGGCTAGTGTGCTGAGCTCTTTCCAAAGAATGGCAAGCAGCCTGCTCCTTTCAATGAGACACACGTGTGGGGAGAGATGCTTGGCAGCAGAGAAGAAGCAAGAGGGCAGCCAGGGAGGGATTTGCACACAGCTTGAAGTCCCCAGACCTCCTGATTCGAAACCAGGGAATGCCAGCTCTGCCTGTCAGGCCCCATTCCCTAGTGGGCACCCAGATTCAGGATCTGCCCTTTCCCAGCTATGAAACCACACCTAGGCTGCACCCTGAGCCCTGCCAAGTTGGAACTTTACTCGCCAGGTGGGCTGAATGGCATGACTGTGTCAGGGGAAAGAAGGACCTAGGAGGCCTTCCGGGAACTGCCACGACATAGCAGTGCTCAGGAAAAGGCAGTCTCCTTTCTGTAGGCCGGATGCACACTGGAGTTTCCGCTTGAGGCAAGGAAGCTCAGCTAGGTGATCCCTGGCTGAAGGCAAAGCAGAGAGTTTTTCAGTGGAGCGCTGGCCCCATCTGCTGGCCGACAAGCATAGGAGGAGAAACCTCGCTGCAAATGAGTTCCTGAAGTGCTTTCCAAGCAGGAGGCAGCATGGCTGCAATAGTTTAGAAAGTCTTGCTTAGGACTACCCTCTGGCAACAGGGTGGGTGCCAAGGGCATGTGGGTTGGAGGGTGCTCAGAAGTCGCAGGGGAGGCTTTGGGCACCCGGTGCTCTCTGATGGAAAACACTGCAGGCCCGAGCATCCATGAATTCCTGCAAGGCTTTGGAGTGGGAAAGCTGTGCTTAGCAGAAGGCTCCCTGCCAAGTGCTGCAGGCCTTTGTGGATGCTGAAGCAGCAGCTGCCTTGCAGGCTGCTGGTCCAGGGGCGTGTGTGCCCAGGTCCAGGGTGCTGTAGGAGGAGCTCCTAGCAAGGGGCGAGCAAGCACCTTGTTTCCTTGGCATAGACTGGCTTGTGAACCCTGAGGCCTGCCAGACATGCAGACAGCGCAGGCAGCAAGGGCTTGTGGCAGGCAGATAAGGGGCAGCAGGCATCTCACTTGAAAATGGGCTCATGACTCTCTTGTTCTCCGGCCCCTGTGGCCGTGTGCAAGCACAGCCTCTGGACCTGCAGCTTCTGAGCAGTGCAAGAGACACACAGGAAACACCCAGGTGCCTTCTCTAGTGAACGGTGTTCCATCAAGGTCCTGCTTGCTGGCAGGGGCCTAGGCCAGCACAGGTCCTAGGGAGGCCAGGCTGAGGCTGGGATGGGTCCCGACCTAGCAGTGCTCAGGGCAAGCCTGGGACTGGAGGCCAGGCTGCAGGCTCATTCCAGCTTGGGCCTGGTGCAGAAAGCCTTCAGCTAGGACTTCCATGGGGTATAGTCAGCACAGTGGTTTTTGCCTGAAATCCATGTTCCTCACTCGGAGCCCCCTGCCTTTCAGCACACACTCCCTAGAAGTGTGTTCCTGAGGCAGTTGGACAGTTGGGGAAGTGGAGGCTCTCCCAGCATGGGAGGTCTGCCTAGAACCTTGCTCTGGCTGCAAAGAGGATTCCCTGCACCTCTGGCGCTGGGGTGAGATTTTCTGCACACAGGAGACACTTGGCACACACAGTGTTTCCCCATGGAAAGCACTGTGAGGAAGAATCTCTGCCAGGGATGCATGGCACTCTCCCATCGAAGCCCTCCATGCAGCAAGCTGTCATGGACTCGAGTGCAGGCCTTGGTGGCTGGAGAGACTGCAGCTCCTCTGGAGGCTCCGGGGCAATTGGCACACCCCTCCAAGGAAATGAGGCTTGTGGGATGAGCACTTTGCAAAGAATTGCAAGCAGCCTGCTCCTTTTGATGAGACACATGTGTGGGGAGAGAGACTTGACAGCAGAGAAGAAGCAAGAGGGCAATGAGGGATTGGATTTGCATGCAGCTTGGAGGCTCCATATCTCCTGCTTCGCAAGCAGGGAGTGCCAGGTCTGCCCATCATGCTCCATTACCAGCTGGGCACCCAGTTTCAGGATCTGCCCTTTCCCAGCCATGAAACCACACCCAGGCTGCACCCTGAGCCCTGCCAAGGGGGACCCTTGCCCGCCAGGTGGGCTGAATTGCATGACTGTGTCAGGGGAGAGAAGGCCCTAGGAGGCCTTCAGGGAACTGCCTCAACATAGCCCCGCTCAGGAAAGGCACTCCTCTTTCTGTGACCGGATGCACAATGGAGTATCTGCTTGAGGCAAAGAAGCTCAGCTAGGCGATCCCTGGCTGAAGGCAAAGCAGAGAGTTTTTCGGTGGAGCGCTGGCACCATCTGCCGGCCGACAAGCATGGAAGGAGAATCCTCACTCCAAATGAGGTCCTGAGGAGCTTTCCAAGCAGCAGGCAGGCTGCCTCCAGAAGCTTAGAGAGTCCTGCTTCGGACTATCCTCCGGCAACAGAGTGGGTGCCAAGGGCATGTGGGTTGGAGGGTGCTCGGAAGCTGCAGGGGAGGTTTTCAGCATCCAGTGCTCTCCAATGGAACACACTGCAGGCGCGAGCATCCATGAACTCCTGCAAGGCTTTGGAGTGGGAAAGCTGTGCTTAGCAGAGGGCTCCCTGCCAAATGCTGCAGGCCTATGTGGATGGCGAAGCTGCAGCTGTCTTGCAGTCTGCTTGTCCAGAGGTGCGTGTGCCCTGGTCCAGAGTGCTGTAGGAGGAGCTCCTAGCAACGGGAGAGCAAGCACCTTGTTTCCTTGGCATAGAATGGCCTGTGCACACAGAGGCCTGTCAGCAGTGAAGACAACGCAGGCAGCAAGAGGGGTGGCAGGCAGCTAAGTGGCGGCAGGCGTCCTGCTTGAAAGTGGGGTCATGACTGTTTTGTCCTCAGGCCCCAGTGTCCACGTGCACACACTGCCTCTGGACCTGCAGCTTCCGAGCAGTGCAAGAGAAACACAAGCAACACCCTGGGGCCTTCTCGAATGAACGGTGCTCCATCGAGGTCCTGCTGGCTGGCAGTGGCCTAGGCCAGCAAAGGCCCTAGGGAGGCCAGGCTGAGGCTGGGATGGTTCCTGACCTAGCAGTGCCCAGGGCAAGCCTGGGACTGGAGGCCAGGCTGCAGGCTCATTCCAGCTTGGGCCTGGTGCAGAGAGCCTTCAGCTAAGGCTTCCATGGGGAATGGTATGCGTAGTGATTTTTGCCTGCAATCCTCGTTCCTAACTCTCGCCAAACAGCCTGTTAGCCCACACTTGCTAGACGTGTGTTCCTGAGGCAGTTGGACAATAGGGCAAGTGGAGGCTCACCCAGCATGGGACGCCTGCCTTGAACATTGCCCTGGGTGCAAAGAGGATTCCCTGCACCTCTGGCACTGGGGAGAGCATTTCTGCACACAGGAGACACTTGGCAAACACAGTTTCTCCCCTCGGAAAGTACTGTGAGAAAGAGTCGCCATCCCGGATGCATGGCACTCTCCCTTCGAAGCCCTCCATGCAGCAGGCTTTCATGGACTCGGCTGCAGGCTTTGGTAGCTGGAGACACTGCAGCTCCTCTGGAGGCTCAGGGGCAATTGGCACACCCCTCCAAGGAAATGAGGCTAGTGTGCTGAGCTCTTTCCAAAGAATGGCAAGCAGCCTGCTCCTTTCAATGAGACACACGTGTGGGGAGAGATGCTTGGCAGCAGAGAAGAAGCAAGAGGGCAGCCAGGGAGGGATTTGCACACAGCTTGAAGTCCCCAGACCTCCTGATTCGAAACCAGGGAATGCCAGCTCTGCCTGTCAGGCCCCATTCCCTAGTGGGCACCCAGATTCAGGATCTGCCCTTTCCCAGCTATGAAACCACACCTAGGCTGCACCCTGAGCCCTGCCAAGTTGGAACTTTACTCGCCAGGTGGGCTGAATGGCATGACTGTGTCAGGGGAAAGAAGGACCTAGGAGGCCTTCCGGGAACTGCCACGACATAGCAGTGCTCAGGAAAAGGCAGTCTCCTTTCTGTAGGCCGGATGCACACTGGAGTTTCCGCTTGAGGCAAGGAAGCTCAGCTAGGTGATCCCTGGCTGAAGGCAAAGCAGAGAGTTTTTCAGTGGAGCGCTGGCCCCATCTGCTGGCCGACAAGCATAGGAGGAGAAACCTCGCTGCAAATGAGTTCCTGAAGTGCTTTCCAAGCAGGAGGCAGCATGGCTGCAATAGTTTAGAAAGTCTTGCTTAGGACTACCCTCTGGCAACAGGGTGGGTGCCAAGGGCATGTGGGTTGGAGGGTGCTCAGAAGTCGCAGGGGAGGCTTTGGGCACCCGGTGCTCTCTGATGGAAAACACTGCAGGCCCGAGCATCCATGAATTCCTGCAAGGCTTTGGAGTGGGAAAGCTGTGCTTAGCAGAAGGCTCCCTGCCAAGTGCTGCAGGCCTTTGTGGATGCTGAAGCAGCAGCTGCCTTGCAGGCTGCTGGTCCAGGGGCGTGTGTGCCCAGGTCCAGGGTGCTGTAGGAGGAGCTCCTAGCAAGGGGCGAGCAAGCACCTTGTTTCCTTGGCATAGACTGGCTTGTGAACCCTGAGGCCTGCCAGACATGCAGACAGCGCAGGCAGCAAGGGCTTGTGGCAGGCAGATAAGGGGCAGCAGGCATCTCACTTGAAAATGGGCTCATGACTCTCTTGTTCTCCGGCCCCTGTGGCCGTGTGCAAGCACAGCCTCTGGACCTGCAGCTTCTGAGCAGTGCAAGAGACACACAGGAAACACCCAGGTGCCTTCTCTAGTGAACGGTGTTCCATCAAGGTCCTGCTTGCTGGCAGGGGCCTAGGCCAGCACAGGTCCTAGGGAGGCCAGGCTGAGGCTGGGATGGGTCCCGACCTAGCAGTGCTCAGGGCAAGCCTGGGACTGGAGGCCAGGCTGCAGGCTCATTCCAGCTTGGGCCTGGTGCAGAAAGCCTTCAGCTAGGACTTCCATGGGGTATAGTCAGCACAGTGGTTTTTGCCTGAAATCCATGTTCCTCACTCGGAGCCCCCTGCCTTTCAGCACACACTCCCTAGAAGTGTGTTCCTGAGGCAGTTGGACAGTTGGGGAAGTGGAGGCTCTCCCAGCATGGGAGGTCTGCCTAGAACCTTGCTCTGGCTGCAAAGAGGATTCCCTGCACCTCTGGCGCTGGGGTGAGATTTTCTGCACACAGGAGACACTTGGCACACACAGTGTTTCCCCATGGAAAGCACTGTGAGGAAGAATCTCTGCCAGGGATGCATGGCACTCTCCCATCGAAGCCCTCCATGCAGCAAGCTGTCATGGACTCGAGTGCAGGCCTTGGTGGCTGGAGAGACTGCAGCTCCTCTGGAGGCTCCGGGGCAATTGGCACACCCCTCCAAGGAAATGAGGCTTGTGGGATGAGCACTTTGCAAAGAATTGCAAGCAGCCTGCTCCTTTTGATGAGACACATGTGTGGGGAGAGAGACTTGACAGCAGAGAAGAAGCAAGAGGGCAATGAGGGATTGGATTTGCATGCAGCTTGGAGGCTCCATATCTCCTGCTTCGCAAGCAGGGAGTGCCAGGTCTGCCCATCATGCTCCATTACCAGCTGGGCACCCAGTTTCAGGATCTGCCCTTTCCCAGCCATGAAACCACACCCAGGCTGCACCCTGAGCCCTGCCAAGGGGGACCCTTGCCCGCCAGGTGGGCTGAATTGCATGACTGTGTCAGGGGAGAGAAGGCCCTAGGAGGCCTTCAGGGAACTGCCTCAACATAGCCCCGCTCAGGAAAGGCACTCCTCTTTCTGTGACCGGATGCACAATGGAGTATCTGCTTGAGGCAAAGAAGCTCAGCTAGGCGATCCCTGGCTGAAGGCAAAGCAGAGAGTTTTTCGGTGGAGCGCTGGCACCATCTGCCGGCCGACAAGCATGGAAGGAGAATCCTCACTCCAAATGAGGTCCTGAGGAGCTTTCCAAGCAGCAGGCAGGCTGCCTCCAGAAGCTTAGAGAGTCCTGCTTCGGACTATCCTCCGGCAACAGAGTGGGTGCCAAGGGCATGTGGGTTGGAGGGTGCTCGGAAGCTGCAGGGGAGGTTTTCAGCATCCAGTGCTCTCCAATGGAACACACTGCAGGCGCGAGCATCCATGAACTCCTGCAAGGCTTTGGAGTGGGAAAGCTGTGCTTAGCAGAGGGCTCCCTGCCAAATGCTGCAGGCCTATGTGGATGGCGAAGCTGCAGCTGTCTTGCAGTCTGCTTGTCCAGAGGTGCGTGTGCCCTGGTCCAGAGTGCTGTAGGAGGAGCTCCTAGCAACGGGAGAGCAAGCACCTTGTTTCCTTGGCATAGAATGGCCTGTGCACACAGAGGCCTGTCAGCAGTGAAGACAATGCAGGCAGCAAGAGGGGTGGCAGGCAGCTAAGTGGCGGCAGGCGTCCTGCTTGAAAGTGGGGTCATGACTGTTTTGTCCTCAGGCCCCAGTGTCCACGTGCACACACTGCCTCTGGACCTGCAGCTTCCGAGCAGTGCAAGAGAAACACAAGCAACACCCTGGGGCCTTCTCGAATGAACGGTGCTCCATCGAGGTCCTGCTGGCTGGCAGTGGCCTAGGCCAGCAAAGGCCCTAGGGAGGCCAGGCTGAGGCTGGGATGGTTCCTGACCTAGCAGTGCCCAGGGCAAGCCTGGGACTGGAGGCCAGGCTGCAGGCTCATTCCAGCTTGGGCCTGGTGCAGAGAGCCTTCAGCTAAGACTTCCATGGGGAATGGTATGCGTAGTGATTTTTGCCTGCAATCCTCATTCCTAACTCTCGCCAAACAGCCTGTTAGCCCACACTTGCTAGACGTGTGTTCCTGAGGCAGTTGGACAATAGGGCAAGTGGAGGCTCACCCAGCATGGGACGCCTGCCTTGAACATTGCCCTGGGTGCAAAGAGGATTCCCTGCACCTCTGGCACTGGGGAGAGCATTTCTGCACACAGGAGACACTTGGCAAACACAGTTTTTCCCCTCGGAAAGTACTGTGAGAAAGAGTCGCCATCCCGGATGCATGGCACTCTCCCTTCGAAGCCCTCCATGCAGCAGGCTTTCATGGACTCGGCTGCAGGCTTTGGTAGCTGGAGACACTGCAGCTCCTCTGGAGGCTCAGGGGCAATTGGCACACCCCTCCAAGGAAATGAGGCTAGTGTGATGAGCTCTTTCCAAAGAATGGCAAGCAGCCTGCTCCTTTCAATGAGACACACGTGAGGGGAGAGATGCTTGGCAGCAGAGAAGAAGCAAGAGGGCAGCCAGGGAGGGATTTGCACACAGCTTGAAGTCCCCAGACCTCCTGATTCGAAACCAGGGAATGCCAGCTCTGCCTGTCAGGCCCCATTCCCTAGTGGGCACCCAGATTCAGGATCTGCCCTTTCCCAGCTATGAAACCACACCCAGGCTGCACCCTGAGCCCTGCCAAGTTGGAACTTTGCTCGCCAGGTGGGCTGAATGGCATGACTGTGTCAGGGGAAAGAAGGACCTAGGAGGCCTTCCGGGAGCTGCCACGACATAGCAGTGCTCAGGAAAAGGCAGTCTCCTTTCTGTAGGCCGGATGCACACTGGAGTTTCCGCTTGAGGCAAGGAAGCTCAGCTAGGTGATCCCTGGCTGAAGGCAAAGCAGAGAGTTTTTCAGTGGAGTGCTGGCCCCATCTGCTGGCCGACAAGCATAGGAGGAGAAACCTCGCTGCAAATGAGTTCCTGAAGTGCTTTCCAAGCAGGAGGCAGCATGGCTGCAATAGTTTAGAAAGTCTTGCTTAGGACTACCCTCTGGCAACAGGGTGGGTGCCAAGGGCATGTGGGTTGGAGGGTGCTCAGAAGTCGCAGGGGAGGCTTTGGGCACCCGGTGCTCTCTGATGGAAAACACTGCAGGCCCGAGCATCCATGAATTCCTGCAAGGCTTTGGAGTGGGAAAGCTGTGCTTAGCAGAAGGCTCCCTGCCAAGTGCTGCAGGCCTTTGTGGATGCTGAAGCAGCAGCTGCCTTGCAGGCTGCTGGTCCAGGGGCGTGTGTGCCCAGGTCCAGGGTGCTGTAGGAGGAGCTCCTAGCAAGGGGCGAGCAAGCACCTTGTTTCCTTGGCATAGACTGCCCTGTGCACCATGAGGCCTGCCAGACATGCAGACAGCGCAGGCAGCAAGGGCTTGTGGCAGGCAGATAAGGGGCAGCAGGCGTCTCACTTGAAAGTGGGCTCATGACTCTCTTGTTCTCCGGCCCCTGTGGCCGTGTGCAAGCACAGCCTCTGGACCTGCAGCTTCTGAGCAGTGCAAGAGACACACAGGAAACACCCAGGTGCCTTCTCTAGTGAACGGTGTTCCATCAAGGTCCTGCTTGCTGGCAGGGGCCTAGGCCAGCACAGGTCCTAGGGAGGCCAGGCTGAGGCTGGGATGGGTCCCGACCTAGCAGTGCTCAGGGCAAGCCTGGGACTGGAGGCCAGGCTGCAGGCTCATTCCAGCTTGGGCCTGGTGCAGAAAGCCTTCAGCTAGGACTTCCATGGGGTATAGTCAGCACAGTGGTTTTTGCCTGAAATCCATGTTCCTCACTCGGAGCCCCCTGCCTTTCAGCACACACTCCCTAGAAGTGTGTTCCTGAGGCAGTTGGACAGTTGGGGAAGTGGAGGCTCTCCCAGCATGGGAGGTCTGCCTAGAACCTTGCTCTGGCTGCAAAGAGGATTCCCTGCACCTCTGGCGCTGCGGTGAGATTTTCTGCACACAGGAGACACTTGGCACACACAGTGTTTCCCCATGGAAAGCACTGTGAGGAAGAATCTCTGCCAGGGATGCATGGCACTCTCCCATCGAAGCCCTCCATGCAGCAAGCTGTCATGGACTCGAGTGCAGGCCTTGGTGGCTGGAGAGACTGCAGCTCCTCTGGAGGCTCCGGGGCAATTGGCACACCCCTCCAAGGAAATGAGGCTTGTGGGATGAGCACTTTGCAAAGAATTGCAAGCGGCCTGCTCCTTTTGATGAGACACATGTGTGGGGAGAGAGACTTGACAGCAGAGAAGAAGCAAGAGGGCAATGAGGGATTGGATTTGCATGCAGCTTGGAGGCTCCATATCTCCTGCTTCGCAAGCAGGGAGTGCCAGGTCTGCCCATCATGCTCCATTACCAGCTGGGCACCCAGTTTCAGGATCTGCCCTTTCCCAGCCATGAAACCACACCCAGGCTGCACCCTGAGCCCTGCCAAGGGGGACCCTTGCTCGCCAGGTGGGCTGAATTGCATGACTGTGTCAGGGGAGAGAAGGCCCTAGGAGGCCTTCAGGGAACTGCCTCAACATAGCCCCGCTCAGGAAAGGCACTCCTCTTTCTGTGACCGGATGCACAATGGAGTATCTGCTTGAGGCAAAGAAGCTCAGCTAGGCGATCCCTGGCTGAAGGCAAAGCAGAGAGTTTTTCGGTGGAGCGCTGGCACCATCTGCCGGCCGACAAGCATGGAAGGAGAATCCTCACTCCAAATGAGGTCCTGAGGAGCTTTCCAAGCAGCAGGCAGGCTGCCTCCAGAAGCTTAGAGAGTCCTGCTTCGGACTATCCTCCGGCAACAGAGTGGGTGCCAAGGGCATGTGGGTTGGAGGGTGCTCGGAAGCTGCAGGGGAGGTTTTCAGCATCCAGTGCTCTCCGATGGAACACACTGCAGGCGCAAGCATCCATGAACTCCTGCAAGGCTTTGGAGTGGGAAAGCTGTGCTTAGCAGAGGGCTCCCTGCCAAATGCTGCAGGCCTATGTGGATGGCGAAGCTGCAGCTGTCTTGCAGTCTGCTTGTCCAGAGGTGCGTGTGCCCTGGTCCAGAGTGCTGTAGGAGGAGCTCCTAGCAACGGGAGAGCAAGCACCTTGTTTCCTTGGCATAGAATGGCCTGTGCACACAGAGGCCTGTCAGCAGTGAAGACAATGCAGGCAGCAAGAGGGGTGGCAGGCAGCTAAGTGGCGGCAGGCGTCCTGCTTGAAAGTGGGGTCATGACTGTTTTGTCCTCAGGCCCCAGTGTCCACGTGCACACACTGCCTCTGGACCTGCAGCTTCCGAGCAGTGCAAGAGAAACACAAGCAACACCCTGGGGCCTTCTCGAATGAACGGTGCTCCATCGAGGTCCTGCTGGCTGGCAGTGGCCTAGGCCAGCAAAGGCCCTAGGGAGGCCAGGCTGAGGCTGGGGTGGTTCCTGACCTAGCAGTGCCCAGGGCAAGCCTGGGACTGGAGGCCAGGCTGCAGGCTCATTCCAGCTTGGGCCTGGTGCAGAGAGCCTTCAGCTAAGACTTCCATGGGGAATGGTATGCGTAGTGATTTTTGCCTGCAATCCTCGTTCCTAACTCTCGCCAAACAGCCTGTTAGCCCACACTTGCTAGACGTGTGTTCCTGAGGCAGTTGGACAATAGGGCAAGTGGAGGCTCACCCAGCATGGGACGCCTGCCTTGAACATTGCCCTGGGTGCAAGGAGGATTCCCTGCACCTCTGGCACTGGGGAGAGCATTTCTGCACACAGGAGACACTTGGCAAACACAGTTTTTCCCCTCGGAAAGTACTGTGAGAAAGAGTCGCCATCCCGGATGCATGGCACTCTCCCTTCGAAGCCCTCCATGCAGCAGGCTTTCATGGACTCGGCTGCAGGCTTTGGTAGCTGGAGACACTGCAGCTCCTCTGGAGGCTCAGGGGCAATTGGCACACCCCTCCAAGGAAATGAGGCTAGTGTGATGAGCTCTTTCCAAAGAATGGCAAGCAGCCTGCTCCTTTCAATGAGACACACGTGTGGGGAGAGATGCTTGGCAGCAGAGAAGAAGCAAGAGGGCAGCCAGGGAGGGATTTGCACACAGCTTGAAGTCCCCAGACCTCCTGATTCGAAACCAGGGAATGCCAGCTCTGCCTGTCAGGCCCCATTCCCTAGTGGGCACCCAGATTCAGGATCTGCCCTTTCCCAGCTATGAAACCACACCCAGGCTGCACCCTGAGCCCTGCCAAGTTGGAACTTTGCTCGCCAGGTGGGCTGAATGGCATGACTGTGTCAGGGGAAAGAAGGACCTAGGAGGCCTTCCGGGAACTGCCACGACATAGCAGTGCTCAGGAAAAGGCAGTCTCCTTTCTGTAGGCCGGATGCACACTGGAGTTTCCGCTTGAGGCAAGGAAGCTCAGCTAGGTGATCCCTGGCTGAAGGCAAAGCAGAGAGTTTTTCAGTGGAGTGCTGGCCCCATCTGCTGGCCGACAAGCATAGGAGGAGAAACCTCGCTGCAAATGAGTTCCTGAAGTGCTTTCCAAGCAGGAGGCAGCATGGCTGCAATAGTTTAGAAAGTCTTGCTTAGGACTACCCTCTGGCAACAGGGTGGGTGCCAAGGGCATGTGGGTTGGAGGGTGCTCAGAAGTCGCAGGGGAGGCTTTGGGCACCCGGTGCTCTCTGATGGAAAACACTGCAGGCCCGAGCATCCATGAATTCCTGCAAGGCTTTGGAGTGGGAAAGCTGTGCTTAGCAGAAGGCTCCCTGCCAAGTGCTGCAGGCCTTTGTGGATGCTGAAGCAGCAGCTGCCTTGCAGGCTGCTGGTCCAGGGGCGTGTGTGCCCAGGTCCAGGGTGCTGTAGGAGGAGCTCCTAGCAAGGGGCGAGCAAGCACCTTGTTTCCTTGGCATAGACTGCCCTGTGCACCATGAGGCCTGCCAGACATGCAGACAGCGCAGGCAGCAAGGGCTTGTGGCAGGCAGATAAGGGGCAGCAGGCGTCTCACTTGAAAGTGGGCTCATGACTCTCTTGTTCTCCGGCCCCTGTGGCCGTGTGCAAGCACAGCCTCTGGACCTGCAGCTTCTGAGCAGTGCAAGAGACACACAGGAAACACCCAGGTGCCTTCTCTAGTGAACGGTGTTCCATCAAGGTCCTGCTTGCTGGCAGGGGCCTAGGCCAGCACAGGTCCTAGGGAGGCCAGGCTGAGGCTGGGATGGGTCCCGACCTAGCAGTGCTCAGGGCAAGCCTGGGACTCTAGGCCAGGCTGCAGGCTCATTCCAGCTTGGGCCTGGTGCAGAAAGCCTTCAGCTAGGACTTCCATGGGGTATAGTCAGCACAGTGGTTTTTGCCTGAAATCCATGTTCCTCACTCGGAGCCCCCTGCCTTTCAGCACACACTCCCTAGAAGTGTGTTCCTGAGGCAGTTGGACAGTTGGGGAAGTGGAGGCTCTCCCAGCATGGGAGGTCTGCCTAGAACCTTGCTCTGGCTGCAAAGAGGATTCCCTGCACCTCTGGCACTGGGGTGAGATTTTCTGCACACAGGAGACACTTGGCACACACAGTGTTTCCCCATGGAAAGCACTGTGAGGAAGAATCTCTGCCAGGGATGCATGGCACTCTCCCATCGAAGCCCTCCATGCAGCAAGCTGTCATGGACTCGAGTGCAGGCCTTGGTGGCTGGAGAGACTGCAGCTCCTCTGGAGGCTCCGGGGCAATTGGCACACCCCTCCAAGGAAATGAGGCTTGTGGGATGAGCACTTTGCAAAGAATTGCAAGCAGCCTGCTCCTTTTGATGAGACACATGTGTGGGGAGAGAGACTTGACAGCAGAGAAGAAGCAAGAGGGCAATGAGGGATTGGATTTGCATGCAGCTTGGAGGCTCCATATCTCCTGCTTCGCAAGCAGGGAGTGCCAGGTCTGCCCATCATGCTCCATTACCAGCTGGGCACCCAGTTTCAGGATCTGCCCTTTCCCAGCCATGAAACCACACCCAGGCTGCACCCTGAGCCCTGCCAAGGGGGACCCTTGCTCGCCAGGTGGGCTGAATTGCATGACTGAGTCAGGGGAGAGAAGGCCCTAGGAGGCCTTCAGGGAACTGCCTCAACATAGCCCCGCTCAGGAAAGGCACTCCTCTTTCTGTGACCGGATGCACAATGGAGTATCTGCTTGAGGCAAAGAAGCTCAGCTAGGCGATCCCTGGCTGAAGGCAAAGCAGAGAGTTTTTCGGTGGAGCGCTGGCACCATCTGCCGGCCGACAAGCATGGAAGGAGAATCCTCACTCCAAATGAGGTCCTGAGGAGCTTTCCAAGCAGCAGGCAGGCTGCCTCCAGAAGCTTAGAGAGTCCTGCTTCGGACTATCCTCCGGCAACAGAGTGGGTGCCAAGGGCATGTGGGTTGGAGGGTGCTCGGAAGCTGCAGGGGAGGTTTTCAGCATCCAGTGCTCTCCAATGGAACACACTGCAGGCGCGAGCATCCATGAACTCCTGCAAGGCTTTGGAGTGGGAAAGCTGTGCTTAGCAGAGGGCTCCCTGCCAAATGCTGCAGGCCTATGTGGATGGCGAAGCTGCAGCTGTCTTGCAGTCTGCTTGTCCAGAGGTGCGTGTGCCCTGGTCCAGAGTGCTGTAGGAGGAGCTCCTAGCAACGGGAGAGCAAGCACCTTGTTTCCTTGGCATAGAATGGCCTGTGCACACAGAGGCCTGTCAGCAGTGAAGACAATGCAGGCAGCAAGAGGGGTGGCAGGCAGCTAAGTGGCGGCAGGCGTCCTGCTTGAAAGTGGGGTCATGACTGTTTTGTCCTCAGGCCCCAGTGTCCACGTGCACACACTGCCTCTGGACCTGCAGCTTCTGAGCAGTGCAAGAGAAACACAAGCAACACCCTGGGGCCTTCTCGAATGAACGGTGCTCCATCGAGGTCCTGCTGGCTGGCAGTGGCCTAGGCCAGCAAAGGCCCTAGGGAGGCCAGGCTGAGGCTGGGGTGGTTCCTGACCTAGCAGTGCCCAGGGCAAGCCTGGGACTGGAGGCCAGGCTGCAGGCTCATTCCAGCTTGGGCCTGGTGCAGAGAGCCTTCAGCTAAGACTTCCATGGGGAATGGTATGCGTAGTGATTTTTGCCTGCAATCCTCGTTCCTAACTCTCGCCAAACAGCCTGTTAGCCCACACTTGCTAGACGTGTGTTCCTGAGGCAGTTGGACAATAGGGCAAGTGGAGGCTCACCCAGCATGGGACGCCTGCCTTGAACATTGCCCTGGGTGCAAAGAGGATTCCCTGCACCTCGGGCACTGGGGAGAGCATTTCTGCACACAGGAGACACTTGGCAAACACAGTTTTTCCCCTCGGAAAGTACTGTGAGAAAGAGTCGCCATCCCGGATGCATGGCACTCTCCCTTCGAAGCCCTCCATGCAGCAGGCTTTCATGGACTCGGCTGCAGGCTTTGGTAGCTGGAGACACTGCAGCTCCTCTGGAGGCTCAGGGGCAATTGGCACACCCCTCCAAGGAAATGAGGCTAGTGTGATGAGCTCTTTCCAAAGAATGGCAAGCAGCCTGCTCCTTTCAATGAGACACACGTGTGGGGAGAGATGCTTGGCAGCAGAGAAGAAGCAAGAGGGCAGCCAGGGAGGGATTTGCACACAGCTTGAAGTCCCCAGACCTCCTGATTCGAAACCAGGGAATGCCAGCTCTGCCTGTCAGGCCCCATTCCCTAGTGGGCACCCAGATTCAGGATCTGCCCTTTCCCAGCTATGAAACCACACCCAGGCTGCACCCTGAGCCCTGCCAAGTTGGAACTTTGCTCGCCAGGTGGGCTGAATGGCATGACTGTGTCAGGGGAAAGAAGGACCTAGGAGGCCTTCCGGGAACTGCCACGACATAGCAGTGCTCAGGAAAAGGCAGTCTCCTTTCTGTAGGCCGGATGCACACTGGAGTTTCCGCTTGAGGCAAGGAAGCTCAGCTAGGTGATCCCTGGCTGAAGGCAAAGCAGAGAGTTTTTCAGTGGAGTGCTGGCCCCATCTGCTGGCCGACAAGCATAGGAGGAGAAACCTCGCTGCAAATGAGTTCCTGAAGTGCTTTCCAAGCAGGAGGCAGCATGGCTGCAATAGTTTAGAAAGTCTTGCTTAGGACTACCCTCTGGCAACAGGGTGGGTGCCAAGGGCATGTGGGTTGGAGGGTGCTCAGAAGTCGCAGGGGAGGCTTTGGGCACCCGGTGCTCTCTGATGGAAAACACTGCAGGCCCGAGCATCCATGAATTCCTGCAAGGCTTTGGAGTGGGAAAGCTGTGCTTAGCAGAAGGCTCCCTGCCAAGTGCTGCAGGCCTTTGTGGATGCTGAAGCAGCAGCTGCCTTGCAGGCTGCTGGTCCAGGGGCGTGTGTGCCCAGGTCCAGGGTGCTGTAGGAGGAGCTCCTAGCAAGGGGCGAGCAAGCACCTTGTTTCCTTGGCATAGACTGCCCTGTGCACCATGAGGCCTGCCAGACATGCAGACAGCGCAGGCAGCAAGGGCTTGTGGCAGGCAGATAAGGGGCAGCAGGCGTCTCACTTGAAAGTGGGCTCATGACTCTCTTGTTCTCCGGCCCCTGTGGCCGTGTGCAAGCACAGCCTCTGGACCTGCAGCTTCTGAGCAGTGCAAGAGACACACAGGAAACACCCAGGTGCCTTCTCTAGTGAACGGTGTTCCATCAAGGTCCTGCTTGCTGGCAGGGGCCTAGGCCAGCACAGGTCCTAGGGAGGCCAGGCTGAGGCTGGGATGGGTCCCGACCTAGCAGTGCTCAGGGCAAGCCTGGGACTCTAGGCCAGGCTGCAGGCTCATTCCAGCTTGGGCCTGGTGCAGAAAGCCTTCAGCTAGGACTTCCATGGGGTATAGTCAGCACAGTGGTTTTTGCCTGAAATCCATGTTCCTCACTCGGAGCCCCCTGCCTTTCAGCACACACTCCCTAGAAGTGTGTTCCTGAGGCAGTTGGACAGTTGGGGAAGTGGAGGCTCTCCCAGCATGGGAGGTCTGCCTAGAACCTTGCTCTGGCTGCAAAGAGGATTCCCTGCACCTCTGGCACTGGGGTGAGATTTTCTGCACACAGGAGACACTTGGCACACACAGTGTTTCCCCATGGAAAGCACTGTGAGGAAGAATCTCTGCCAGGGATGCATGGCACTCTCCCATCGAAGCCCTCCATGCAGCAAGCTGTCATGGACTCGAGTGCAGGCCTTGGTGGCTGGAGAGACTGCAGCTCCTCTGGAGGCTCCGGGGCAATTGGCACACCCCTCCAAGGAAATGAGGCTTGTGGGATGAGCACTTTGCAAAGAATTGCAAGCAGCCTGCTCCTTTTGATGAGACACATGTGTGGGGAGAGAGACTTGACAGCAGAGAAGAAGCAAGAGGGCAATGAGGGATTGGATTTGCATGCAGCTTGGAGGCTCCATATCTCCTGCTTCGCAAGCAGGGAGTGCCAGGTCTGCCCATCATGCTCCATTACCAGCTGGGCACCCAGTTTCAGGATCTGCCCTTTCCCAGCCATGAAACCACACCCAGGCTGCACCCTGAGCCCTGCCAAGGGGGACCCTTGCTCGCCAGGTGGGCTGAATTGCATGACTGTGTCAGGGGAGAGAAGGCCCTAGGAGGCCTTCAGGGAACTGCCTCAACATAGCCCCGCTCAGGAAAGGCACTCCTCTTTCTGTGACCGGATGCACAATGGAGTATCTGCTTGAGGCAAAGAAGCTCAGCTAGGCGATCCCTGGCTGAAGGCAAAGCAGAGAGTTTTTCGGTGGAGCGCTGGCACCATCTGCCGGCCGACAAGCATGGAAGGAGAATCCTCACTCCAAATGAGGTCCTGAGGAGCTTTCCAAGCAGCAGGCAGGCTGCCTCCAGAAGCTTAGAGAGTCCTGCTTCGGACTATCCTCCGGCAACAGAGTGGGTGCCAAGGGCATGTGGGTTGGAGGGTGCTCGGAAGCTGCAGGGGAGGTTTTCAGCATCCAGTGCTCTCCAATGGAACACACTGCAGGCGCGAGCATCCATGAACTCCTGCAAGGCTTTGGAGTGGGAAAGCTGTGCTTAGCAGAGGGCTCCCTGCCAAATGCTGCAGGCCTATGTGGATGGCGAAGCTGCAGCTGTCTTGCAGTCTGCTTGTCCAGAGGTGCGTGTGCCCTGGTCCAGAGTGCTGTAGGAGGAGCTCCTAGCAACGGGAGAGCAAGCACCTTGTTTCCTTGGCATAGAATGGCCTGTGCACACAGAGGCCTGTCAGCAGTGAAGACAATGCAGGCAGCAAGAGGGGTGGCAGGCAGCTAAGTGGCGGCAGGCGTCCTGCTTGAAAGTGGGGTCATGACTGTTTTGTCCTCAGGCCCCAGTGTCCACGTGCACACACTGCCTCTGGACCTGCAGCTTCTGAGCAGTGCAAGAGAAACACAAGCAACACCCTGGGGCCTTCTCGAATGAACGGTGCTCCATCGAGGTCCTGCTGGCTGGCAGTGGCCTAGGCCAGCAAAGGCCCTAGGGAGGCCAGGCTGAGGCTGGGGTGGTTCCTGACCTAGCAGTGCCCAGGGCAAGCCTGGGACTGGAGGCCAGGCTGCAGGCTCATTCCAGCTTGGGCCTGGTGCAGAGAGCCTTCAGCTAAGACTTCCATGGGGAATGGTATGCGTAGTGATTTTTGCCTGCAATCCTCGTTCCTAACTCTCGCCAAACAGCCTGTTAGCCCACACTTGCTAGACGTGTGTTCCTGAGGCAGTTGGACAATAGGGCAAGTGGAGGCTCACCCAGCATGGGACGCCTGCCTTGAACATTGCCCTGGGTGCAAAGAGGATTCCCTGCACCTCTGGCACTGGGGAGAGCATTTCTGCACACAGGAGACACTTGGCAAACACAGTTTTTCCCCTCGGAAAGTACTGTGAGAAAGAGTCGCCATCCCGGATGCATGGCACTCTCCCTTCGAAGCCCTCCATGCAGCAGGCTTTCATGGACTCGGCTGCAGGCTTTGGTAGCTGGAGACACTGCAGCTCCTCTGGAGGCTCAGGGGCAATTGGCACACCCCTCCAAGGAAATGAGGCTAGTGTGATGAGCTCTTTCCAAAGAATGGCAAGCAGCCTGCTCCTTTCAATGAGACACACGTGTGGGGAGAGATGCTTGGCAGCAGAGAAGAAGCAAGAGGGCAGCCAGGGAGGGATTTGCACACAGCTTGAAGTCCCCAGACCTCCTGATTCGAAACCAGGGAATGCCAGCTCTGCCTGTCAGGCCCCATTCCCTAGTGGGCACCCAGATTCAGGATCTGCCCTTTCCCAGCTATGAAACCACACCCAGGCTGCACCCTGAGCCCTGCCATTTGGAACTTTGCTCGCCAGGTGGGCTGAATGGCATGACTGTGTCAGGGGAAAGAAGGACCTAGGAGGCCTTCCGGGAACTGCCACGACATAGCAGTGCTCAGGAAAAGGCAGTCTGCTTTCTGTAGGCCGGATGCACACTGGAGTTTCCACTTGAGGCAAGGAAGCTCAGCTAGGTGATCCCTGGCTGAAGGCAAAGCAGAGAGTTTTTCAGTGGAGCGCTGGCCCCATCTGCTGGCCGACAAGCATGGGAGGAGAAACCTCACTGCAAATGAGTTCCTGAAGTGCTTTCCAAGCAGGAGGCAGCATGGCTGCAATAGTTTAGAAAGTCCTGCTTAGGACTACCCTCTGGCAAGAGGGTGGGTGCCAAAGGCATGTGGGTTGGAGGGTGCTCAGAAGTCGCAGGGGAGGCTTTGGGCACCCGGTGCTCTCTGATGGAAAACACTGCAGGCCCGAGCATCCATGAATTCCTGCAAGGCTTTGGAGTGGGAAAGCTGTGCTTAGCAGAAGGCTCCCTGCCAAGTGCTGCAGGCCTTTGTGGATGCTGAAGCAGCAGCTGCCTTGCAGGCTGCTGGTCCAGGGGCGTGTGTGCCCAGGTCCAGAGTGCTGTAGGAGGAGCTCCTAGCAAGGGGCGAGCAAGCACCTTGTTTCCTTGGCATAGACTGGCCTGTGCACCCTGAGGCCTGCCAGACGTGCAGACAGCGCAGGCAGCAAGGGCTTGTGGCAGGCAGATAAGGGGCAGCAGGCGTCTCACTTGAAAGTGGGCTCATGACTCTCTTGTTCTCCGGCCCCTGTGGCCGTGTGCAAGCACAGCCTCTGGACCTGCAGCTTCTGAGCAGTGCAAGAGACACACAGGAAACACCCAGGTGCCTTCTCTAGTGAACGGTGTTCCATCAAGGTCCTGCTTGCTGGCAGGGGCCTAGGCCAGCACAGGTCCTAGGGAGGCCAGGCTGAGGCTGGGATGGGTCCCGACCTAGCAGTGCTCAGGGCAAGCCTGGGACTGGAGGCCAGGCTGCAGGCTCATTCCAGCTTGGGCCTGGTGCAGAAAGCCTTCAGCTAGGACTTCCATGGGGTATAGTCAGCACAGTGGTTTTTGCCTGAAATCCATGTTCCTCACTCGGAGCCCCCTGCCTTTCAGCACACACTCCCTAGAAATGTGTTCCTGAGGCAGTTGGACAGCTGGGGAGGTGGAGGCTCTCCCAGCATGGGAGGTCTGCCTAGAACCTTGCTCTGGCTGCAAAGAGGATTCCCTGCACCTCTGGCGCTGGGGTGAGATTTTCTGCACACAGGAGACACTTGGCACACACAGTGTTTCCCCATGGAAAGCACTGTGAGGAAGAATCTCTGCCAGGGATGCATGGCACTCTCCCATCGAAGCCCTCCATGTAGCAAGCTGTCATGGACTCGAGTGCAGGCCTTGGTGGCTGGAGAGACTACAGCTCCTCTGGAGGCTCCGGGGCAATTGGCACACCCCTCCAAGGAAATGAGTCTTGTGGGATGAGCACTCTGCAAAGAATTGCAAGCAGCCTGCTCCTTTTGATGAGACACATGTGTGGGGAGAGAGACTTGACAGCAGAGAAGAAGCAAGAGGGCAATGAGGGATTGGATTTGCATGCAGCTTGGAGGCTCCATATCTCCTGCTTCGCAAGCAGGGAGTGCCAGGTCTGCCCATCATGCTCCATTACCAGCTGGGCACCCAGTTTCAGGATCTGCCCTTTCCCAGCCATGAAACCACACCCAGGCTGCACCCTGAGCCCTGCCAAGGGGGACCCTTGCCCGCCAGGTGGGCTGAATTGCATGACTGTGTCAGGGGAGAGAAGGCCCTAGGAGGCCTTCAGGGAACTGCCTCAACATAGCCCCGCTCAGGAAAGGCACTCCTCTTTCTGTGACCGGATGCACAATGGAGTATCTGCTTGAGGCAAAGAAGCTCAGCTAGGCGATCCCTGGCTGAAGGCAAAGCAGAGAGTTTTTCGGTGGAGCGCTGGCACCATCTGCCGGCCGACAAGCATGGAGGAGAATCCTCACTCCAAATGAGTTCCTGAGGAGCTTTCCAAGCAGCAGGCAGGCTGCCACCAGAAGCTTAGAGAGTCCTGCTTCGGACTATCCTCCGGCAACAGAGTGGGTGCCAAGGGCATGTGGGTTGGAGGGTGCTCGGAAGCTGCAGGGGAGGTTTTCAGCATCCAGTGCTCTCCGATGGAACACACTGCAGGCGCGAGCATCCATGAACTCCTGCAAGGCTTTGGAGTGGGAAAGCTGTGCTTAGCAGAGGGCTCCCTGCCAAATGCTGCAGGCCTATGTGGATGGCGAAGCTGCAGCTGTCTTGCAGTCTGCTTGTCCAGAGGTGCGTGTGCCCTGGTCCAGAGTGCTGTAGGAGGAGCTCCTAGCAACGGGAGAGCAAGCACCTTGTTTCCTTGGCATAGAATGGCCTGTGCACACAGAGGCCTGTCAGCAGTGAAGACAACGCAGGCAGCAAGAGGGGTGGCAGGCAGCTAAGTGGCGGCAGGCATCCTGCTTGAAAGTGGAGTCATGACTGTTTTGTCCTCAGGCACCAGTGTCCACGTGCACACACTGCCTCTGGACCTGCAGCTTCCGAGCAGTGCAAGAGAAACACAAGCAACACCCTGGGGCCTTCTCGAATGAACGGTGCTCCATCGAGGTCCTGCTGGCTGGCAGTGGCCTAGGCCAGCAAAGGCCCTAGGGAGGCCACGCTGAGGCTGGGATGGTTCCTGACCTAGCAGTGCCCAGGGCAAGCCTGGGACTGGAGGCCAGGCTGCAGGCTCATTCCAGCTTGGGCCTGGTGCAGAGAGCCTTCAGCTAAGGCTTCCATGGGGAATGGTATGCGTAGTGATTTTTGCCTGCAATCCTCGTTCCTAACTCTCGCCAAACAGCCTGTTAGCCCACACTTGCTAGACGTGTGTTCCTGAGGCAGTTGGACAATAGGGCAAGTGGAGGCTCACCCAGCATGGGACGCCTGCCTTGAACATTGCTCTGGGTGCAAAGAGGATTCCCTGCACCTCTGGCACTGGGGAGAGCATTTCTGCACACAGGAGACACTTGGCAAACACAGTTTTTCCCCTCGGAAAGTACTGTGAGAAAGAGTCGCCATCCCGGATGCATGGCACTCTCCCTTCGAAGCCCTCCATGCAGCAGGCTTTCATGGACTCGGCTGCAGGCTTTGGTAGCTGGAGACACTGCAGCTCCTCTGGAGGCTCAGGGGCAATTGGCACACCCCTCCAAGGAAATGAGGCTAGTGTGATGAGCTCTTTCCAAAGAATGGCAAGCAGCCTGCTCCTTTCGATGAGACACACGTGTGGGGAGAGATGCTTGGCAGCAGAGAAGAAGCAAGAGGGCAGCCAGGGAGGGATTTGCACACAGCTTGAAGTCCCCAGATCTCCTGATTCGAAACCAGGGAATGCCAGCTCTGCCTGTCAGGCCCCATTCCCTAGTGGGCACCCAGATTCAGGATCTGCCCTTTCCCAGCTATGAAACCACACCCAGGCTGCACCCTGGGCCCTGCCAAGTTGGAACTTTGCTCGCCACGTGGGCTGAATGGCAAGACTGTGTCAGGGGAAAGAAGGACCTAGGAGGCCTTCCGGGAGCTGCCACGACATAGCAGTGCTCAGGAAAAGGAAATCTGCTTTCTGTAGGCCGGATGCACACTGGAGTTTCCACTTGAGGCAAGGAAGCTCAGCTAGGTGATCCCTGGCTGAAGGCAAAGCAGAGA
Organism: Hippopotamus amphibius kiboko; assembly: GCF_030028045.1. Classification (NCBI taxonomy): domain Eukaryota; kingdom Metazoa; phylum Chordata; class Mammalia; order Artiodactyla; family Hippopotamidae; genus Hippopotamus; species Hippopotamus amphibius. The sequence continues at coordinate 125,617,276 of NC_080187.1, read as the reverse complement.
GTTTTTCAGTGGAGCGCTGGCCCCATCTGCTGGCCGACAAGCATGGGAGGAGAAACCTCACTGCAAATGAGTTCCTGAAGTGCTTTCCAAGCAGGAGGCAGCATGGCTGCAATAGTTTAGAAAGTCCTGCTTAGGACTACCCTCTGGCAAGAGGGTGGGTGCCAAAGGCATGTGGGTTGGAGGGTGCTCAGAAGTCGCAGGGGAGGCTTTGGGCACCCGGTGCTCTCTGATGGAAAACACTGCAGGCCCGAGCATCCATGAATTCCTGCAAGGCTTTGGAGTGGGAAAGCTGTGCTTAGCAGAAGGCTCCCTGCCAAGTGCTGCAGGCCTTTGTGGATGCTGAAGCAGCAGCTGCCTTGCAGGCTGCTGGTCCAGGGGCGTGTGTGCCCAGGTCCAGAGTGCTGTAGGAGGAGCTCCTAGCAAGGGGCGAGCAAGCACCTTGTTTCCTTGGCATAGACTGGCCTGTGCACCCTGAGGCCTGCCAGACGTGCAGACAGCGCAGGCAGCAAGGGCTTGTGGCAGGCAGATAAGGGGCAGCAGGCGTCTCACTTGAAAGTGGGCTCATGACTCTCTTGTTCTCCGGCCCCTGTGGCCGTGTGCAAGCACAGCCTCTGGACCTGCAGCTTCTGAGCAGTGCAAGAGACACACAGGAAACACCCAGGTGCCTTCTCTAGTGAACGGTGTTCCATCAAGGTCCTGCTTGCTGGCAGGGGCCTAGGCCAGCACAGGTCCTAGGGAGGCCAGGCTGAGGCTGGGATGGGTCCCGACCTAGCAGTGCTCAGGGCAAGCCTGGGACTGGAGGCCAGGCTGCAGGCTCATTCCAGCTTGGGCCTGGTGCAGAAAGCCTTCAGCTAGGACTTCCATGGGGTATAGTCAGCACAGTGGTTTTTGCCTGAAATCCATGTTCCTCACTCGGAGCCCCCTGCCTTTCAGCACACACTCCCTAGAAATGTGTTCCTGAGGCAGTTGGACAGCTGGGGAGGTGGAGGCTCTCCCAGCATGGGAGGTCTGCCTAGAACCTTGCTCTGGCTGCAAAGAGGATTCCCTGCACCTCTGGCGCTGGGGTGAGATTTTCTGCACACAGGAGACACTTGGCACACACAGTGTTTCCCCATGGAAAGCACTGTGAGGAAGAATCTCTGCCAGGGATGCATGGCACTCTCCCATCGAAGCCCTCCATGTAGCAAGCTGTCATGGACTCGAGTGCAGGCCTTGATGGCTGGAGAGACTACAGCTCCTCTGGAGGTTCCGGGGCAATTGGCACACCCCTCCAAGGAAATGAGTCTTGTGGGATGAGCACTCTGCAAAGAATTGCAAGCAGCCTGCTCCTTTTGATGAGACACATGTGTGGGGAGAGAGACTTGACAGCAGAGAAGAAGCAAGAGGGCAATGAGGGATTGGATTTGCATGCAGCTTGGAGGCTCCATATCTCCTGCTTCGCAAGCAGGGAGTGCCAGGTCTGCCCATCATGCTCCATTACCAGCTGGGCACCCAGTTTCAGGATCTGCCCTTTCCCAGCCATGAAACCACACCCAGGCTGCACCCTGAGCCCTGCCAAGGGGGACCCTTGCCCGCCAGGTGGGCTGAATTGCATGACTGTGTCAGGGGAGAGAAGGCCCTAGGAGGCCTTCAGGGAACTGCCTCAACATAGCCCCGCTCAGGAAAGGCACTCCTCTTTCTGTGACCGGATGCACAATGGAGTATCTGCTTGAGGCAAAGAAGCTCAGCTAGGCGATCCCTGGCTGAAGGCAAAGCAGAGAGTTTTTCGGTGGAGCGCTGGCACCATCTGCCGGCCGACAAGCATGGAGGAGAATCCTCACTCCAAATGAGTTCCTGAGGAGCTTCCCAAGCAGCAGGCAGGCTGCCACCAGAAGCTTAGAGAGTCCTGCTTCGGACTATCCTCCGGCAACAGAGTGGGTGCCAAGGGCATGTGGGTTGGAGGGTGCTCGGAAGCTGCAGGGGAGGTTTTCAGCATCCAGTGCTCTCCAATGGAACACACTGCAGGCGCGAGCATCCATGAACTCCTGCAAGGCTTTGGAGTGGGAAAGCTGTGCTTAGCAGAGGGCTCCCTGCCAAATGCTGCAGGCCTATGTGGATGGCGAAGCTGCAGCTGTCTTGCAGTCTGCTTGTCCAGAGGTGCGTGTGCCCTGGTGCAGAGTGCTGTAGGAGGAGCTCCTAGCAACGGGAGAGCAAGCACCTTGTTTCCTTGGCATAGAATGGCCTGTGCACACAGAGGCCTGTCAGCAGTGAAGACAACGCAGGCAGCAAGAGGGGTGGCAGGCAGCTAAGTGGCGGCAGGCATCCTGCTTGAAAGTGGAGTCATGACTGTTTTGTCCTCAGGCACCAGTGTCCACGTGCACACACTGCCTCTGGACCTGCAGCTTCCGAGCAGTGCAAGAGAAACACAAGCAACACCCTGGGGCCTTCTCGAATGAACGGTGCTCCATCGAGGTCCTGCTGGCTGGCAGTGGCCTAGGCCAGCAAAGGCCCTAGGGAGGCCAGGCTGAGGCTGGGATGGTTCCTGACCTAGCAGTGCCCAGGGCAAGCCTGGGACTGGAGGCCAGGCTGCAGGCTCATTCCAGCTTGGGCCTGGTGCAGAGAGCCTTCAGCTAAGGCTTCCATGGGGAATGGTATGCGTAGTGATTTTTGCCTGCAATCCTCGTTCCTAACTCTCGCCAAACAGCCTGTTAGCCCACACTTGCTAGACGTGTGTTCCTGAGGCAGTTGGACAATAGGGCAAGTGGAGGCTCACCCAGCATGGGACGCCTGCCTTGAACATTGCTCTGGGTGCAAAGAGGATTCCCTGCACCTCTGGCACTGGGGAGAGCATTTCTGCACACAGGAGACACTTGGCAAACACAGTTTTTCCCCTTGGAAAGTACTGTGAGAAAGAGTCGCCATCCCGGATGCATGGCACTCTCCCTTCGAAGCCCTCCATGCAGCAGGCTTTCATGGACTCGGCTGCAGGCTTTGGTAGCTGGAGACACTGCAGCTCCTCTGGAGGCTCAGGGGCAATTGGCACACCCCTCCAAGGAAATGAGGCTAGTGTGATGAGCTCTTTCCAAAGAATGGCAAGCAGCCTGCTCCTTTCGATGAGACACACGTGTGGGGAGAGATGCTTGGCAGCAGAGAAGAAGCAAGAGGGCAGCCAGGGAGGGATTTGCACACAGCTTGAAGTCCCCAGATCTCCTGATTCGAAACCAGGGAATGCCAGCTCTGCCTGTCAGGCCCCATTCCCTAGTGGGCACCCAGATTCAGGATCTGCCCTTTCCCAGCTATGAAACCACACCCAGGCTGCACCCTGGGCCCTGCCAAGTTGGAACTTTGCTCGCCACGTGGGCTGAATGGCAAGACTGTGTCAGGGGAAAGAAGGACCTAGGAGGCCTTCCGGGAGCTGCCACGACATAGCAGTGCTCAGGATAAGGCAGTCTCCTTTCTGTAGGCCGGATGCACACTGGAGTTTCCGCTTGAGGCAAGGAAGCTCAGCTAGGTGATCCCTGGCTGAAGGCAAAGCAGAGAGTTTTTCAGTGGAGCGCTGGCCCCATCTGCTGGCCGACAAGCATGGGAGGAGAAACCTCACTGCAAATGAGTTCCTGAAGTGCTTTCCAAGCAGGAGGCAGCATGGCTGCAATAGTTTAGAATGTCCTGCTTAGGACTACCCTCTGGCAAGAGGGTGGGTGCCAAAGGCATGTGGGTTGGAGGGTGCTCAGAAGTCGCAGGGGAGGCTTTGGGCACCCGGTGCTCTCTGATGGAAAACACTGCAGGCCCGAGCATCCATGAATTCCTGCAAGGCTTTGGAGTGGGAAAGCTGTGCTTAGCAGAAGGCTCCCTGCCAAGTGCTGCAGGCCTTTGTGGATGCTGAAGCAGCAGCTGCCTTGCAGGCTGCTGGTCCAGGGGCGTGTGTGCCCAGGTCCAGAGTGCTGTAGGAGGAGCTCCTAGCAAGGGGCGAGCAAGCACCTTGTTTCCTTGGCATAGACTGGCCTGTGCACCCTGAGGCCTGCCAGACGTGCAGACAGCGCAGGCAGCAAGGGCTTGTGGCAGGCAGATAAGGGGCAGCAGGCGTCTCACTTGAAAGTGGGCTCATGACTCTCTTGTTCTCCGGCCCCTGTGGCCGTGTGCAAGCACAGCCTCTGGACCTGCAGCTTCTGAGCAGTGCAAGAGACACACAGGAAACACCCAGGTGCCTTCTCTAGTGAACGGTGTTCCATCAAGGTCCTGCTTGCTGGCAGGGGCCTAGGCCAGCACAGGTCCTAGGGAGGCCAGGCTGAGGCTGGGATGGGTCCCGACCTAGCAGTGCTCAGGGCAAGCCTGGGACTGGAGGCCAGGCTGCAGGCTCATTCCAGCTTGGGCCTGGTGCAGAAAGCCTTCAGCTAGGACTTCCATGGGGTATAGTCAGCACAGTGGTTTTTGCCTGAAATCCATGTTCCTCACTCGGAGCCCCCTGCCTTTCAGCACACACTCCCTAGAAGTGTGTTCCTGAGGCAGTTGGACAGTTGGGGAAGTGGAGGCTCTCCCAGCATGGGAGGTCTGCCTAGAACCTTGCTCTGGCTGCAAAGAGGATTCCCTGCACCTCTGGCGCTGGGGTGAGATTTTCTGCACACAGGAGACACTTGGCACACACAGTGTTTCCCCATGGAAAGCACTGTGAGGAAGAATCTCTGCCAGGGATGCATGGCACTCTCCCATCGAAGCCCTCCATGTAGCAAGCTGTCATGGACTCGAGTGCAGGCCTTGATGGCTGGAGAGACTACAGCTCCTCTGGAGGCTCCGGGGCAATTGGCACACCCCTCCAAGGAAATGAGGCTTGTGGGATGAGCACTCTGCAAAGAATTGCAAGCAGCCTGCTCCTTTTGATGAGACACATGTGTGGGGAGAGAGACTTGACAGCAGAGAAGAAGCAAGAGGGCAATGAGGGATTGGATTTGCATGCAGCTTGGAGGCTCCATATCTCCTGCTTCGCAAGCAGGGAGTGCCAGGTCTGCCCATCATGCTCCATTACCAGCTGGGCACCCAGTTTCAGGATCTGCCCTTTCCCAGCCATGAAACCACACCCAGGCTGCACCCTGAGCCCTGCCAAGGGGGACCCTTGCCCGCCAGGTGGGCTGAATTGCATGACTGTGTCAGGGGAGAGAAGGCCCTAGGAGGCCTTCAGGGAACTGCCTCAACATAGCCCCGCTCAGGAAAGGCACTCCTCTTTCTGTGACCGGATGCACAATGGAGTATCTGCTTGAGGCAAAGAAGCTCAGCTAGGCGATCCCTGGCTGAAGGCAAAGCAGAGAGTTTTTCGGTGGAGCGCTGGCACCATCTGCCGGCCGACAAGCATGGAGGAGAATCCTCACTCCAAATGAGTTCCTGAGGAGCTTTCCAAGCAGCAGGCAGGCTGCCACCAGAAGCTTAGAGAGTCCTGCTTCGGACTATCCTCCGGCAACAGAGTGGGTGCCAAGGGCATGTGGGTTGGAGGGTGCTCGGAAGCTGCAGGGGAGGTTTTCAGCATCCAGTGCTCTCCGATGGAACACACTGCAGGCGCGAGCATCCATGAACTCCTGCAAGGCTTTGGAGTGGGAAAGCTGTGCTTAGCAGAGGGCTCCCTGCCAAATGCTGCAGGCCTATGTGGATGGCGAAGCTGCAGCTGTCTTGCAGTCTGCTTGTCCAGAGGTGCGTGTGCCCTGGTGCAGAGTGCTGTAGGAGGAGCTCCTAGCAACGGGAGAGCAAGCACCTTGTTTCCTTGGCATAGAATGGCCTGTGCACACAGAGGCCTGTCAGCAGTGAAGACAACGCAGGCAGCAAGAGGGGTGGCAGGCAGCTAAGTGGCGGCAGGCATCCTGCTTGAAAGTGGAGTCATGACTGTTTTGTCCTCAGGCACCAGTGTCCACGTGCACACACTGCCTCTGGACCTGCAGCTTCCGAGCAGTGCAAGAGAAACACAAGCAACACCCTGGGGCCTTCTCGAATGAACGGTGCTCCATCGAGGTCCTGCTGGCTGGCAGTGGCCTAGGCCAGCAAAGGCCCTAGGGAGGCCAGGCTGAGGCTGGGATGGTTCCTGACCTAGCAGTGCCCAGGGCAAGCCTGGGACTGGAGGCCAGGCTGCAGGCTCATTCCAGCTTGGGCCTGGTGCAGAGAGCCTTCAGCTAAGGCTTCCATGGGGAATGGTATGCGTAGTGATTTTTGCCTGCAATCCTCGTTCCTAACTCTCGCCAAACAGCCTGTTAGCCCACACTTGCTAGACGTGTGTTCCTGAGGCAGTTGGACAATAGGGCAAGTGGAGGCTCACCCAGCATGGGACGCCTGCCTTGAACATTGCTCTGGGTGCAAAGAGGATTCCCTGCACCTCTGGCACTGGGGAGAGCATTTCTGCACACAGGAGACACTTGGCAAACACAGTTTTTCCCCTCGGAAAGTACTGTGAGAAAGAGTCGCCATCCCGGATGCATGGCACTCTCCCTTCGAAGCCCTCCATGCAGCAGGCTTTCATGGACTCGGCTGCAGGCTTTGGTAGCTGGAGACACTGCAGCTCCTCTGGAGGCTCAGGGGCAATTGGCACACCCCTCCAAGGAAATGAGGCTAGTGTGATGAGCTCTTTCCAAAGAATGGCAAGCAGCCTGCTCCTTTCGATGAGACACACGTGTGGGGAGAGATGCTTGGCAGCAGAGAAGAAGCAAGAGGGCAGCCAGGGAGGGATTTGCACACAGCTTGAAGTCCCCAGATCTCCTGATTCGAAACCAGGGAATGCCAGCTCTGCCTGTCAGGCCCCATTCCCTAGTGGGCACCCAGATTCAGGATCTGCCCTTTCCCAGCTATGAAACCACACCCAGGCTGCACCCTGGGCCCTGCCAAGTTGGAACTTTGCTCGCCACGTGGGCTGAATGGCAAGACTGTGTCAGGGGAAAGAAGGACCTAGGAGGCCTTCCGGGAGCTGCCACGACATAGCAGTGCTCAGGATAAGGCAGTCTCCTTTCTGTAGGCCGGATGCACACTGGAGTTTCCGCTTGAGGCAAGGAAGCTCAGCTAGGTGATCCCTGGCTGAAGGCAAAGCAGAGAGTTTTTCAGTGGAGCGCTGGCCCCATCTGCTGGCCGACAAGCATGGGAGGAGAAACCTCACTGCAAATGAGTTCCTGAAGTGCTTTCCAAGCAGGAGGCAGCATGGCTGCAATAGTTTAGAATGTCCTGCTTAGGACTACCCTCTGGCAAGAGGGTGGGTGCCAAAGGCATGTGGGTTGGAGGGTGCTCAGAAGTCGCAGGGGAGGCTTTGGGCACCCGGTGGTCTCTGATGGAAAACACTGCAGGCCCGAGCATCCATGAATTCCTGCAAGGCTTTGGAGTGGGAAAGCTGTGCTTAGCAGAAGGCTCCCTGCCAAGTGCTGCAGGCCTTTGTGGATGCTGAAGCAGCAGCTGCCTTGCAGGCTGCTGGTCCAGGGGCGTGTGTGCCCAGGTCCAGAGTGCTGTAGGAGGAGCTCCTAGCAAGGGGCGAGCAAGCACCTTGTTTCCTTGGCATAGACTGGCCTGTGCACCCTGAGGCCTGCCAGACGTGCAGACAGCGCAGGCAGCAAGGGCTTGTGGCAGGCAGATAAGGGGCAGCAGGCGTCTCACTTGAAAGTGGGCTCATGACTCTCTTGTTCTCCGGCCCCTGTGGCCGTGTGCAAGCACAGCCTCTGGACCTGCAGCTTCTGAGCAGTGCAAGAGACACACAGGAAACACCCAGGTGCCTTCTCTAGTGAACGGTGTTCCATCAAGGTCCTGCTTGCTGGCAGGGGCCTAGGCCAGCACAGGTCCTAGGGAGGCCAGGCTGAGGCTGGGATGGGTCCCGACCTAGCAGTGCTCAGGGCAAGCCTGGGACTGGAGGCCAGGCTGCAGGCTCATTCCAGCTTGGGCCTGGTGCAGAAAGCCTTCAGCTAGGACTTCCATGGGGTATAGTCAGCACAGTGGTTTTTGCCTGAAATCCATGTTCCTCACTCGGAGCCCCCTGCCTTTCAGCACACACTCCCTAGAAGTGTGTTCCTGAGGCAGTTGGACAGTTGGGGAAGTGGAGGCTCTCCCAGCATGGGAGGTCTGCCTAGAACCTTGCTCTGGCTGCAAAGAGGATTCCCTGCACCTCTGGCACTGGGGTGAGATTTTCTGCACACAGGAGACACTTGGCACACACAGTGTTTCCCCATGGAAAGCACTGTGAGGAAGAATCTCTGCCAGGGATGCATGGCACTCTCCCATCGAAACCCTCCATGCAGCAAGCTGTCATGGACTCGAGTGCAGGCCTTGGTGGCTGGAGAGACTGCAGCTCCTCTGGAGGCTCCGGGGCAATTGGCACACCCCTCCAAGGAAATGAGTCTTGTGGGATGAGCACTCTGCAAAGAATTGCAAGCAGCCTGCTCCTTTTGATGAGACACATGTGTGGGGAGAGAGACTTGACAGCAGAGAAGAAGCAAGAGGGCAATGAGGGATTGGATTTGCATGCAGCTTGGAGGCTCCATATCTCCTGCTTCGCAAGCAGGGAGTGCCAGGTCTGCCCATCATGCTCCATTACCAGCTGGGCACCCAGTTTCAGGATCTGCCCTTTCCCAGCCATGAAACCACACCCAGGCTGCACCCTGAGCCCTGCCAAGGGGGACCCTTGCCCGCCAGGTGGGCTGAATTGCATGACTGTGTCAGGGGAGAGAAGGCCCTAGGAGGCCTTCAGGGAACTGCCTCAACATAGCCCCGCTCAGGAAAGGCACTCCTCTTTCTGTGACCGGATGCACAATGGAGTATCTGCTTGAGGCAAAGAAGCTCAGCTAGGCGATCCCTGGCTGAAGGCAAAGCAGAGAGTTTTTCGGTGGAGCGCTGGCACCATCTGCCGGCCGACAAGCATGGAAGGAGAATCCTCACTCCAAATGAGGTCCTGAGGAGCTTTCCAAGCAGCAGGCAGGCTGCCTCCAGAAGCTTAGAGAGTCCTGCTTCGGACTATCCTCCGGCAACAGAGTGGGTGCCAAGGGCATGTGGGTTGGAGGGTGCTCGGAAGCTGCAGGGGAGGTTTTCAGCATCCAGTGCTCTCCAATGGAACACACTGCAGGCGCGAGCATCCATGAACTCCTGCAAGGCTTTGGAGTGGGAAAGCTGTGCTTAGCAGAGGGCTCCCTGCCAAATGCTGCAGGCCTATGTGGATGGCGAAGCTGCAGCTGTCTTGCAGTCTGCTTGTCCAGAGGTGCGTGTGCCCTGGTCCAGAGTGCTGTAGGAGGAGCTCCTAGCAACGGGAGAGCAAGCACCTTGTTTCCTTGGCATAGAATGGCCTGTGCACACAGAGGCCTGTCAGCAGTGAAGACAATGCAGGCAGCAAGAGGGGTGGCAGGCAGCTAAGTGGCGGCAGGCGTCCTGCTTGAAAGTGGGGTCATGACTGTTTTGTCCTCAGGCCCCAGTGTCCACGTGCACACACTGCCTCTGGACCTGCAGCTTCCGAGCAGTGCAAGAGAAACACAAGCAACACCCTGGGGCCTTCTCGAATGAACGGTGCTCCATCGAGGTCCTGCTGGCTGGCAGTGGCCTAGGCCAGCAAAGGCCCTAGGGAGGCCAGGCTGAGGCTGGGGTGGTTCCTGACCTAGCAGTGCCCAGGGCAAGCCTGGGACTGGAGGCCAGGCTGCAGGCTCATTCCAGCTTGGGCCTGGTGCAGAGAGCCTTCAGCTAAGACTTCCATGGGGAATGGTATGCGTAGTGATTTTTGCCTGCAATCCTCGTTCCTAGCTCTCGCCAAACAGCCTGTTAGCCCACACTTGCTAGACGTGTGTTCCTGAGGCAGTTGGACAATAGGGCAAGTGGAGGCTCACCCAGCATGGGACGCCTGCCTTGAACATTGCCCTGGGTGCAAAGAGGATTCCCTGCACCTCTGGCACTGGGGAGAGCATTTCTGCACACAGGAGACACTTGGCAAACACAGTTTTTCCCCTCGGAAAGTACTGTGAGAAAGAGTCGCCATCCTGGATGCATGGCACTCTCCCTTCGAAGCCCTCCATGCAGCAGGCTTTCATGGACTCGGCTGCAGGCTTTGGTAGCTGGAGACACTGCAGCTCCTCTGGAGGCTCAGGGGCAATTGGCACACCCCTCCAAGGAAATGAGGCTAGTGTGATGAGCTCTTTCCAAAGAATGGCAAGCAGCCTGCTCCTTTCAATGAGACACACGTGTGGGGAGAGATGCTTGGCAGCAGAGAAGAAGCAAGAGGGCAGCCAGGGAGGGATTTGCACACAGCTTGAAATCCCCAGACCTCCTGATTCGAAACCAGGGAATGCCAGCTCTGCCTGTCAGGCCCCATTCCCTAGTGGGCACCCAGATTCAGGATCTGCCCTTTCCCAGCTATGAAACCACACCCAGGCTGCACCCTGAGCCCTGCCAAGTTGGAACTTTGCTCGCCAGGTGGGCTGAATGGCATGACTGTGTCAGGGGAAAGAAGGACCTAGGAGGCCTTCCGGGAACTGCCACGACATAGCAGTGCTCAGGAAAAGGCAGTCTCCTTTCTGTAGGCCGGATGCACACTGGAGTTTCCGCTTGAGGCAAGGAAGCTCAGCTAGGTGATCCCTGGCTGAAGGCAAAGCAGAGAGTTTTTCAGTGGAGTGCTGGCCCCATCTGCTGGCCGACAAGCATAGGAGGAGAAACCTCGCTGCAAATGAGTTCCTGAAGTGCTTTCCAAGCAGGAGGCAGCATGGCTGCAATAGTTTAGAAAGTCTTGCTTAGGACTACCCTCTGGCAACAGGGTGGGTGCCAAGGGCATGTGGGTTGGAGGGTGCTCAGAAGTCGCAGGGGAGGCTTTGGGCACCCGGTGCTCTCTGATGGAAAACACTGCAGGCCCGAGCATCCATGAATTCCTGCAAGGCTTTGGAGTGGGAAAGCTGTGCTTAGCAGAAGGCTCCCTGCCAAGTGCTGCAGGCCTTTGTGGATGCTGAAGCAGCAGCTGCCTTGCAGGCTGCTGGTCCAGGGGCGTGTGTGCCCAGGTCCAGGGTGCTGTAGGAGGAGCTCCTAGCAAGGGGCGAGCAAGCACCTTGTTTCCTTGGCATAGACTGGCCTGTGCACCATGAGGCCTGCCAGACGTGCAGACAGCGCAGGCAGCAAGGGCTTGTGGCAGGCAGATAAGGGGCAGCAGGCGTCTCACTTGAAAGTGGGCTCATGACTCTCTTGTTCTCCGGCCCCTGTGGCCGTGTGCAAGCACAGCCTCTGGACCTGCAGCTTCTGAGCAGTGCAAGAGACACACAGGAAACACCCAGGTGCCTTCTCTAGTGAACGGTGTTCCATCAAGGTCCTGCTTGCTGGCAGGGGCCTAGGCCAGCACAGGTCCTAGGGAGGCCAGGCTGAGGCTGGGATGGGTCCCGACCTAGCAGTGCTCAGGGCAAGCCTGGGACTGGAGGCCAGGCTGCAGGCTCATTCCAGCTTGGGCCTGGTGCAGAAAGCCTTCAGCTAGGACTTCCATGGGGTATAGTCAGCACAGTGGTTTTTGCCTGAAATCCATGTTCCTCACTCGGAGCCCCCTGCCTTTCAGCACACACTCCCTAGAAGTGTGTTCCTGAGGCAGTTGGACAGTTGGGGAAGTGGAGGCTCTCCCAGCATGGGAGGTCTGCCTAGAACCTTGCTCTGGCTGCAAAGAGGATTCCCTGCACCTCTGGCGCTGGGGTGAGATTTTCTGCACACAGGAGACACTTGGCACACACAGTGTTTCCCCATGGAAAGCACTGTGAGGAAGAATCTCTGCCAGGGATGCATGGCACTCTCCCATCGAAGCCCTCCATGCAGCAAGCTGTCATGGACTCGAGTGCAGGCCTTGGTGGCTGGAGAGACTGCAGCTCCTCTGGAGGCTCCGGGGCAATTGGCACACCCCTCCAAGGAAATGAGGCTTGTGGGATGAGCACTCTGCAAAGAATTGCAAGCAGCCTGCTCCTTTTGATGAGACACATGTGTGGGGAGAGAGACTTGACAGCAGAGAAGAAGCAAGAGGGCAATGAGGGATTGGATTTGCATGCAGCTTGGAGGCTCCATATCTCCTGCTTCGCAAGCAGGGAGTGCCAGGTCTGCCCATCATGCTCCATTACCAGCTGGGCACCCAGTTTCAGGATCTGCCCTTTCCCAGCCATGAAACCACACCCAGGCTGCACCCTGAGCCCTGCCAAGGGGGACCCTTGCTCGCCAGGTGGGCTGAATTGCATGACTGTGTCAGGGGAGAGAAGGCCCTAGGAGGCCTTCAGGGAACTGCCTCAACATAGCCCCGCTCAGGAAAGGCACTCCTCTTTCTGTGACCGGATGCACAATGGAGTATCTGCTTGAGGCAAAGAAGCTCAGCTAGGCGATCCCTGGCTGAAGGCAAAGCAGAGAGTTTTTCGGTGGAGCGCTGGCACCATCTGCCGGCCGACAAGCATGGAAGGAGAATCCTCACTCCAAATGTGGTCCTGAGGAGCTTTCCAAGCAGCAGGCAGGCTGCCTCCAGAAGCTTAGAGAGTCCTGCTTCGGACTATCCTCCGGCAACAGAGTGGGTGCCAAGGGCATGTGGGTTGGAGGGTGCTCGGAAGCTGCAGGGGAGGTTTTCAGCATCCAGTGCTCTCCGATGGAACACACTGCAGGCACGAGCATCCATGAACTCCTGCAAGGCTTTGGAGTGGGAAAGCTGTGCTTAGCAGAGGGCTCCCTGCCAAATCCTGCAGGCCTATGTGGATGGCGAAGCTGCAGCTGTCTTGCAGTCTGCTTGTCCAGAGGTGCGTGTGCCCTGGTCCAGAGTGCTGTAGGAGGAGCTCCTAGCAACGGGAGAGCAAGCACCTTGTTTCCTTGGCATAGAATGGCCTGTGCACACAGAGGCCTGTCAGCAGTGAAGACAACGCAGGCAGCAAGAGGGGTGGCAGGCAGCTAAGTGGCGGCAGGCGTCCTGCTTGAAAGTGGGGTCATGACTGTTTTGTCCTCAGGCCCCAGTGTCCACGTGCACACACTGCCTCTGGACCTGCAGCTTCCGAGCAGTGCAAGAGAAACACAAGCAACACCCTGGGGCCTTCTCAAATGAACGGTGCTCCATCGAGGTCCTGCTGGCTGGCAGTGGCCTAGGCCAGCAAAGGCCCTAGGGAGGCCAGGCTGAGGCTGGGATGGTTCCTGACCTAGCAGTGCCCAGGGCAAGCCTGGGACTGGAGGCCAGGCTGCAGGCTCATTCCAGCTTGGGCCTGGTGCAGAGAGCCTTCAGCTAAGACTTCCATGGGGAATGGTATGCGTAGTGATTTTTGCCTGCAATCCTCGTTCCTAACTCTCGCCAAACAGCCTGTTAGCCCACACTTGCTAGACGTGTGTTCCTGAGGCAGTTGGACAATAGGGCAAGTGGAGGCTCACCCAGCATGGGACGCCTGCCTTGAACATTGCCCTGGGTGCAAAGAGGATTCGCTGCACCTCTGGCACTGGGGAGAGCATTTCTGCACACAGGAGACACTTGGCAAACACAGTTTCTCCCCTCGGAAAGTACTGTGAGAAAGAGTCGCCATCCCGGATGCATGGCACTCTCCCTTCGAAGCCCTCCATGCAGCAGGCTTTCATGGACTCGGCTGCAGGCTTTGGTAGCTGGAGACACTGCAGCTCCTCTGGAGGCTCAGGGGCAATTGGCACACCCCTCCAAGGAAATGAGGCTAGTGTGATGAGCTCTTTCCAAAGAATGGCAAGCAGCCTGCTCCTTTCAATGAGACACACGTGTGGGGAGAGATGCTTGGCAGCAGAGAAGAAGCAAGAGGGCAGCCAGGGAGGGATTTGCACACAGCTTGAAGTCCCCAGACCTCCTGATTCGAAACCAGGGAATGCCAGCTCTGCCTGTCAGGCCCCATTCCCTAGTGGGCACCCAGATTCAGGATCTGCCCTTTCCCAGCTATGAAACCACACCCAGGCTGCACCCTGAGCCCTGCCATTTGGAACTTTGCTCGCCAGGTGGGCTGAATGGCATGACTGTGTCAGGGGAAAGAAGGACCTAGGAGGCCTTCCGGGAACTGCCACGACATAGCAGTGCTCAGGAAAAGGCAGTCTCCTTTCTGTAGGCCGGATGCACACTGGAGTTTCCGCTTGAGGCAAGGAAGCTCAGCTAGGTGATCCCTGGCTGAAGGCAAAGCAGAGAGTTTTTCAGTGGAGTGCTGGCCCCATCTGCTGGCCGACAAGCATAGGAGGAGAAACCTCGCTGCAAATGAGTTCCTGAAGTGCTTTCCAAGCAGGAGGCAGCATGGCTGCAATAGTTTAGAAAGTCTTGCTTAGGACTACCCTCTGGCAACAGGGTGGGTGCCAAGGGCATGTGGGTTGGAGGGTGCTCAGAAGTCGCAGGGGAGGCTTTGGGCACCTGGTGCTCTCTGATGGAAAACACTGCAGGCCCGAGCATCCATGAATTCCTGCAAGGCTTTGGAGTGGGAAAGCTGTGCTTAGCAGAAGGCTCCCTGCCAAGTGCTGCAGGCCTTTGTGGATGCTGAAGCAGCAGCTGCCTTGCAGGCTGCTGGTCCAGGGGCGTGTGTGCCCAGGTCCAGGGTGCTGTAGGAGGAGCTCCTAGCAAGGGGCGAGCAAGCACCTTGTTTCCTTGGCATAGACTGGCCTGTGCACCATGAGGCCTGCCAGACGTGCAGACAGCGCAGGCAGCAAGGGCTTGTGGCAGGCAGATAAGGGGCAGCAGGCGTCTCACTTGAAAGTGGGCTCATGACTCTCTTGTTCTCCGGCCCCTGTGGCCGTGTGCAAGCACAGCCTCTGGACCTGCAGCTTCTGAGCAGTGCAAGAGACACACAGGAAACACCCAGGTGCCTTCTCTAGTGAACGGTGTTCCATCAAGGTCCTGCTTGCTGGCAGGGGCCTAGGCCAGCACAGGTCCTAGGGAGGCCAGGCTGAGGCTGGGATGGGTCCCGACCTAGCAGTGCTCAGGGCAAGCCTGGGACTGGAGGCCAGGCTGCAGGCTCATTCCAGCTTGGGCCTGGTGCAGAAAGCCTTCAGCTAGGACTTCCATGGGGTATAGTCAGCACAGTGGTTTTTGCCTGAAATCCATGTTCCTCACTCGGAGCCCCCTGCCTTTCAGCACACACTCCCTAGAAGTGTGTTCCTGAGGCAGTTGGACAGTTGGGGAAGTGGAGGCTCTCCCAGCATGGGAGGTCTGCCTAGAACCTTGCTCTGGCTGCAAAGAGGATTCCCTGCACCTCTGGCGCTGGGGTGAGATTTTCTGCACACAGGAGACACTTGGCACACACAGTGTTTCCCCATGGAAAGCACTGTGAGGAAGAATCTCTGCCAGGGATGCATGGCACTCTCCCATCGAAGCCCTCCATGCAGCAAGCTGTCATGGACTCGAGTGCAGGCCTTGGTGGCTGGAGAGACTGCAGCTCCTCTGGAGGCTCCGGGGCAATTGGCACACCCCTCCAAGGAAATGAGGCTTGTGGGATGAGCACTCTGCAAAGAATTGCAAGCAGCCTGCTCCTTTTGATGAGACACATGTGTGGGGAGAGAGACTTGACAGCAGAGAAGAAGCAAGAGGGCAATGAGGGATTGGATTTGCATGCAGCTTGGAGGCTCCATATCTCCTGCTTCGCAAGCAGGGAGTGCCAGGTCTGCCCATCATGCTCCATTACCAGCTGGGCACCCAGTTTCAGGATCTGCCCTTTCCCAGCCATGAAACCACACCCAGGCTGCACCCTGAGCCCTGCCAAGGGGGACCCTTGCTCGCCAGGTGGGCTGAATTGCATGACTGTGTCAGGGGAGAGAAGGCCCTAGGAGGCCTTCAGGGAACTGCCTCAACATAGCCCCGCTCAGGAAAGGCACTCCTCTTTCTGTGACCGGATGCACAATGGAGTATCTGCTTGAGGCAAAGAAGCTCAGCTAGGCGATCCCTGGCTGAAGGCAAAGCAGAGAGTTTTTCGGTGGAGCGCTGGCACCATCTGCCGGCCGACAAGCATGGAAGGAGAATCCTCACTCCAAATGTGGTCCTGAGGAGCTTTCCAAGCAGCAGGCAGGCTGCCTCCAGAAGCTTAGAGAGTCCTGCTTCGGACTATCCTCCGGCAACAGAGTGGGTGCCAAGGGCATGTGGGTTGGAGGGTGCTCGGAAGCTGCAGGGGAGGTTTTCAGCATCCAGTGCTCTCCGATGGAACACACTGCAGGCACGAGCATCCATGAACTCCTGCAAGGCTTTGGAGTGGGAAAGCTGTGCTTAGCAGAGGGCTCCCTGCCAAATCCTGCAGGCCTATGTGGATGGCGAAGCTGCAGCTGTCTTGCAGTCTGCTTGTCCAGAGGTGCGTGTGCCCTGGTCCAGAGTGCTGTAGGAGGAGCTCCTAGCAACGGGAGAGCAAGCACCTTGTTTCCTTGGCATAGAATGGCCTGTGCACACAGAGGCCTGTCAGCAGTGAAGACAACGCAGGCAGCAAGAGGGGTGGCAGGCAGCTAAGTGGCGGCAGGCGTCCTGCTTGAAAGTGGGGTCATGACTGTTTTGTCCTCAGGCCCCAGTGTCCACGTGCACACACTGCCTCTGGACCTGCAGCTTCCGAGCAGTGCAAGAGAAACACAAGCAACACCCTGGGGCCTTCTCAAATGAACGGTGCTCCATCGAGGTCCTGCTGGCTGGCAGTGGCCTAGGCCAGCAAAGGCCCTAGGGAGGCCAGGCTGAGGCTGGGATGGTTCCTGACCTAGCAGTGCCCAGGGCAAGCCTGGGACTGGAGGCCAGGCTGCAGGCTCATTCCAGCTTGGGCCTGGTGCAGAGAGCCTTCAGCTAAGACTTCCATGGGGAATGGTATGCGTAGTGATTTTTGCCTGCAATCCTCGTTCCTAACTCTCGCCAAACAGCCTGTTAGCCCACACTTGCTAGACGTGTGTTCCTGAGGCAGTTGGACAATAGGGCAAGTGGAGGCTCACCCAGCATGGGACGCCTGCCTTGAACATTGCCCTGGGTGCAAAGAGGATTCGCTGCACCTCTGGCACTGGGGAGAGCATTTCTGCACACAGGAGACACTTGGCAAACACAGTTTCTCCCCTCGGAAAGTACTGTGAGAAAGAGTCGCCATCCCGGATGCATGGCACTCTCCCTTCGAAGCCCTCCATGCAGCAGGCTTTCATGGACTCGGCTGCAGGCTTTGGTAGCTGGAGACACTGCAGCTCCTCTGGAGGCTCAGGGGCAATTGGCACACCCCTCCAAGGAAATGAGGCTAGTGTGATGAGCTCTTTCCAAAGAATGGCAAGCAGCCTGCTCCTTTCAATGAGACACACGTGTGGGGAGAGATGCTTGGCAGCAGAGAAGAAGCAAGAGGGCAGCCAGGGAGGGATTTGCACACAGCTTGAAGTCCCCAGACCTCCTGATTCGAAACCAGGGAATGCCAGCTCTGCCTGTCAGGCCCCATTCCCTAGTGGGCACCCAGATTCAGGATCTGCCCTTTCCCAGCTATGAAACCACACCCAGGCTGCACCCTGAGCCCTGCCATTTGGAACTTTGCTCGCCAGGTGGGCTGAATGGCATGACTGTGTCAGGGGAAAGAAGGACCTAGGAGGCCTTCCGGGAACTGCCACGACATAGCAGTGCTCAGGAAAAGGCAGTCTCCTTTCTGTAGGCCGGATGCACACTGGAGTTTCCGCTTGAGGCAAGGAAGCTCAGCTAGGTGATCCCTGGCTGAAGGCAAAGCAGAGAGTTTTTCAGTGGAGTGCTGGCCCCATCTGCTGGCCGACAAGCATAGGAGGAGAAACCTCGCTGCAAATGAGTTCCTGAAGTGCTTTCCAAGCAGGAGGCAGCATGGCTGCAATAGTTTAGAAAGTCTTGCTTAGGACTACCCTCTGGCAACAGGGTGGGTGCCAAGGGCATGTGGGTTGGAGGGTGCTCAGAAGTCGCAGGGGAGGCTTTGGGCACCTGGTGCTCTCTGATGGAAAACACTGCAGGCCCGAGCATCCATGAATTCCTGCAAGGCTTTGGAGTGGGAAAGCTGTGCTTAGCAGAAGGCTCCCTGCCAAGTGCTGCAGGCCTTTGTGGATGCTGAAGCAGCAGCTGCCTTGCAGGCTGCTGGTCCAGGGGCGTGTGTGCCCAGGTCCAGGGTGCTGTAGGAGGAGCTCCTAGCAAGGGGCGAGCAAGCACCTTGTTTCCTTGGCATAGACTGCCCTGTGCACCATGAGGCCTGCCAGACATGCAGACAGCGCAGGCAGCAAGGGCTTGTGGCAGGCAGATAAGGGGCAGCAGGCGTCTCACTTGAAAGTGGGCTCATGACTCTCTTGTTCTCCGGCCCCTGTGGCCGTGTGCAAGCACAGCCTCTGGACCTGCAGCTTCTGAGCAGTGCAAGAGACACACAGGAAACACCCAGGTGCCTTCTCTAGTGAACGGTGTTCCATCAAGGTCCTGCTTGCTGGCAGGGGCCTAGGCCAGCACAGGTCCTAGGGAGGCCAGGCTGAGGCTGGGATGGGTCCCGACCTAGCAGTGCTCAGGGCAAGCCTGGGACTGGAGGCCAGGCTGCAGGCTCATTCCAGCTTGGGCCTGGTGCAGAAAGCCTTCAGCTAGGACTTCCATGGGGTATAGTCAGCACAGTGGTTTTTGCCTGAAATCCATGTGCCTCACTCGGAGCCCCCTGCCTTTCAGCACACACTCCCTAGAAGTGTGTTCCTGAGGCAGTTGGACAGTTGGGGAAGTGGAGGCTCTCCCAGCATGGGAGGTCTGCCTAGAACCTTGCTCTGGCTGCAAAGAGGATTCCCTGCACCTCTGGCACTGGGGTGAGATTTTCTGCACACAGGAGACACTTGGCACACACAGTGTTTCCCCATGGAAAGCACTGTGAGGAAGAATCTCTGCCAGGGATGCATGGCACTCTCCCATCGAAGCCCTCCATGCAGCAAGCTGTCATGGACTCGAGTGCAGGCCTTGGTGGCTGGAGAGACTGCAGCTCCTCTGGAGGCTCCGGGGCAATTGGCACACCCCTCCAAGGAAATGAGGCTTGTGGGATGAGCACTTTGCAAAGAATTGCAAGCAGCCTGCTCCTTTTGATGAGACACATGTGTGGGGAGAGAGACTTGACAGCAGAGAAGAAGCAAGAGGGCAATGAGGGATTGGATTTGCATGCAGCTTGGAGGCTCCATATCTCCTGCTTCGCAAGCAGGGAGTGCCAGGTCTGCCCATCATGCTCCATTACCAGCTGGGCACCCAGTTTCAGGATCTGCCCTTTCCCAGCCATGAAACCACACCCAGGCTGCACCCTGAGCCCTGCCAAGGGGGACCCTTGCTCGCCAGGTGGGCTGAATTGCATGACTGTGTCAGGGGAGAGAAGGCCCTAGGAGGCCTTCAGGGAACTGCCTCAACATAGCCCCGCTCAGGAAAGGCACTCCTCTTTCTGTGACCGGATGCACAATGGAGTATCTGCTTGAGGCAAAGAAGCTCAGCTAGGCGATCCCTGGCTGAAGGCAAAGCAGAGAGTTTTTCGGTGGAGCG